>NC_133371.1:5232977-5448292 GCF_049309525.1 Garra rufa | reverse complement strand
GGCTCATTGTTAATGTCATGTGATTCAGATACCAGGACAGGAACCTCTGGGCCGTTTAGACCCAACAGAGAATGGCCCACTGCTGGCACTGGTGCACAAGATGAACAACTGCCTTAGTCAAATGGAACAGTTTCCTGTTAAAGTGCATGATTTTCCCAGTGGGAACGGCAATGGAAGCAGGTAATGCCCCCTGTACCCTGTGTTGTATCTTCTTTAAAGGGATGGTTCACCTAAAAATGAAAATGTGATGTTTATCTGCTTACCTCCAGGGCATCCAAGATGTAGGTGACTTTGTTTCTTCAGTAGAACACAAACCAAGATTTTTAACTCAAACTGTTGCAGTCTGTCAGTCATATAATGGCAGTCAATGGGATCCACATTTTGAGAGTCAAAAAAACATACGCAGACAAAACCAAATTAAACCCTGCGGCTCGTGACGATACTTTGAGGTCTTAAGACACCAAGTAATTGGTCTGTGCAATAAAACTGAACAGTATTTATATAATTTTTTTACCTCTGTCCTGAGCGCGTGGCGAAGAGCAAGCAACCATAACTTCAGTCGATCTGGCTCAAAAGTTGTGAGTCATTGAAAAACCAAAACTTAAAAAGTAATCTTTTAGTTTTTAATCAGTTGCAACAATCAGGATAAGCACAAGTAATTACCATTTTGAGTAGCCGTCTGACCCACAATCTGTTGTGAATGCGCTCAGGACAGTTGAACATTGTGGTGAATCAGAGGTAAAAAATTATATAAATACTGCTTTTTTTTTTTCTTTTTTTTTATGCACAGACTGATTGTTTCATGTGTTAAGACCTCAGTGTATCGTCAAAAGCCGCAGGGTTTAATTTGGTTTTGTCTGTGTGTTTTTTGTTTTTTTTTTGACTCTCAAAACAGTGGATCCCATTGACTGCCATTATATGACTGACAGGCTGCAATGGTTTGAAAAATCTTCGTATTGTATGTATTTTATTTAAAATTTATTTAAACCAAATTAAGTTTGCTGTAGTGAAGTCAAAATGATTGCTTGTAACTAAAATGTGGCTTTAATGCAAAAAAACTGCTGCTTAAAAAGTGATATTTAGATTTGAAATGGCAACAGTCTGCATGTTTTTCTGTTTTTGTCTCATGCTGATTGTTATTCTTTTGTGTTTGCAGGGGTTCACAAGCCCTTAAGTTCTTTAACACTCATCAGCTGAAGTGCCAGCTGCAGAGACACCCAGACTGCACCAATGTCAAGCAGTGGAAGGGCGGGCCGGTCAAAATTGACCCCTTGGCCCTGGTACAGGCTATTGAGAGATACCTAGTGGTTAGAGGTATACACACAATCTGAATCTGAACATAATGTTCTTGCTTCTCTGGTTTCTGAGTTCTCAGATGAGATGATTGACTTTTGCTGTCTCCACAGGGTATGGAAGGATCAGGGAAGAGGATGAAGACAGTGACGATGATGGTTCTGATGATGAGATTGATGAATCTTTGGTACAATGATTATTTACTTGTTTAGTAACTGATTAAAATGACGTGTGTGTAGCATTTTTTTTTAAAACTGTGGACTTCACTTTCCCAAAGGCTGCCCAGTTCTTGAATTCTGGGAGTGTACGTCACAGGCTGCAGTTCTACATCGGAGAGCACCTGCTGCCGTACAACATGACTGTTTATCAGGCCGTCAGGCAGTTTAGCTTACAGGCCGAGGAGGAGAGAGAGAGCACAGATGATGAAGCAAATCCTCTGGGACGGGCTGGCATCTGGACCAAAACACACACTATATGGTACACTACTACTGTATTGCACACTATTTTCCTACTCTTTAGCAGTGTTGGGCATGTTGCTTTAAAAAAAGTTATTAGTTATAGTTACTACTTACAAATAATAACCGAGTTACGCCATTATAAAACTAATTACAAGGGAAAGTAACTGTTGTTACTTTAAAAGAAAAAAGTAACAATAGTTACCGCAACTTGGATGTCCCCAAGCTAATATGTGACCCTGTACCACAAAACCAGTCTTAAGTCGCTGGGGTATATTTGTAGCAATAGCCAAAAATACATTGTATGGGTCAAAATTATTGATTTTTCTTTTATGCCAAAAATCATTAGGAAATTAAGTAAAGATCATGTTCCATGAAGATTTTTTGTAAAATTCCTACTGTAAACCTATCAAAATGTAATTTTTGATTAGTAATATGCATTAAGAACTTAATTTGGACAACTTTAAAGGTGATTTTCTCAGTATTTAGATTTTTTGCACCCTTAGATTTCAGATTTTCAAATAGATGTATCTCGGCCAAATATTGTCCTATCCTAACAAACCATACATCAATAGAAAGCTTATTTATTGAGCTTTCATATGATGTATATATCTCAGTTTTGTAAAATTTAACCTTATGACTGGTTTTGTGGTCCAGGGTCACATATGTTAAAAGAAATGAACTCTAAATAGAAAACATTATCATTATTATAAAACATTGTACACTAATCTACAGTATTTTAATGTTGTTGGACAATGTGAGAGACACCTATCAAATTTAATAAATTATTATAAATATCAACCCTCCAATGACAGTTTGGCTATAAAATCGTCACTGGCTAGTAAATGTTTTTTTTTTACTCACCACTCTAATATTAAATATATATCTGAAAGAACACTTAGCTTCAGTCACTCAAGCATTATAATATGACATTATGGTAATTTAGCATTAAACTTAGTAATTCGAACTTTAGAATAACCGTGCATGAATGCATATTTGCCATGTTGTGGTGCTTAAGATATTTTGTCATTTAGTGTTTCTATAAAAAAGGAGAAAAAAAGTAAAAATACTACTGATAAGATAACAAAACTACTATGAATTCAACAATATAAAACGCACTATGGGTTAATGAGCTGCTGGGGTCATGAATATTAATCACGTTGTCTGTGTTTGCGCAAACGGATTTGCTGAAATCAAAACAGGGAGGATAATAGGTGAGCGCCAGCCAATGAGATTGCAGTTTGCGCATTAGCTCCGCCTACTACTGGAGAAACCAGCAGTTCGTAAAACACTGAAGAATTCCAAAGGAACACTTATTTTGAGAGGAAAACGCAACAAAGAATATCGTTTCCATATAGCGCGACAATTCTGAATGGTATATAAGACTCTCCTGCTCTGTATCTTTCTTTTCGCATGTGTGAGAGACAAAGTGACGGCTAGTCGTGTGTCTTCACACTGGAGTTTACAGTTTGTCAAATACAGGTGTGCTGTGCATCTGTTCAGATGAACTGAAAAATAAAGTAATAGTAATTTGTCTGATTACTCGTTTACTGAAAAAAATAACGCCATTATTCCTATTACTGCTCTTTTGTAAACAGCGCCATCTCTAATGGTGGACATAACCACAATCCAATTTTTAAATTCAGTTAATACATGCGTGTTTGTGTGTTCCAGGTATAAGCCAGTCAGAGAGGATGAAGAGGGCTGTAAGGACGCTGTTGGAGGGAAGAGAGGTCGTGCACAGACGGCTCCCACTAAAACCTCCCCTCGAAATGCCAAGAAACAGGACGAACTGTGGCACGGTAGGGAATTATTGGGTGACACTTGTGTAATGATAACCTACTAAAGAATTTATATAGAAGGCACTGGACTGGACTTCATCTTTATTCAGATTGTGGTGTTATTTGTGTGTGTTTTCAGAGGGTGTGTGTCCCAGTGTGACAAACCCATTAGAGACATACCTCATTAGTGATCCTCCAGAGGGCATCACTTTTGATGACCCTTCCATGGAGGTGATTCTGCTGCTGAGGGTCCTGCACTCCATCAGTAGATACTGGTTCTACCTGTACGACGTGAGTACCGTGTTTACAAAAGCACAGATACAATAATGAAACATCTATCAGAATATATTCTTATGATGATATTCAAAAATGTGGATGGTTCTAAATGTAATGCGATCTGGGAAAACCCGTCGGATTTTGCGCTGGGACATTTTCAGGAAATTCAAAAAATAGGTTGAATGTCAATTTTTGGTTAGAAATTAGGTTACATTAAATTATTATTCTGTTACATCTTGTCTATCATTTCCAAAAATATCTTGGCAAAATTCACTTGTTTAGTGTAGAAATATTGTGTTTTTGTTTTATTTTTTGCAGCAAGCTGAAATAAATGTCTTGTGTTATTAAACTCGCTGCGGAGGTGTTTTATTTGAACACCACAAAAACATTTAACCTACCAAAATAAACCACGTGACATTTAATAAACGTATCAATGCACATTCCCCACCAGTCCTGTGTAAAGTTTGGCATGCAAAGTTTTATTTATTTATTTTTTAATATTGTGAGATGGCGGAGCACAAAAACATAGTCTGAAGTACTGTAGCTGCTCGCTAAAACGATCTCACTTCAGTCTGCTCAATCTTGATGTTATAATGGATGATTTCACATCCAGAGATGAAAGATCAGATGATGAAGTTACTAAAGAGTCGTGCGATGACAGTCTGTTATATTAAAAGGAGCATGAACCGTTTTCTAAATGTAGAAAACTACAAGGTACGCTATTCGTGCTATTTAAACATACAAGGGGTGATCAAAAGTTCAGAGTATCACTATGCCTATCATAAACAACAGTGTGATGATGCAGTATAGCGCTCTTGACTTGACAGACAGCTCTCAGTTAAACATGTGAAGTGAAAGTTAAACTTTAAACCTGTTTTTTCTCAAAATTCCATTCCTGAAAATCATAGCTATTAACCAACAGTTTTGGAAATAGCTTGAACCTGTCTTTCATGTGGCATCAAAACCTAAAAAAAAAGATCAAATTTCACCATGTTGGGTTTTCCTAGATTGCGTCACAAATGTGACCCTGGACCACAAAACCAGTCATAAGGTTAAATTTGACAAAACTGAGATTTATACATCATATGGAAGCTCAATAAATAAGCTTTCTATTGATGTATGGTTTGTTAGGATAGGACAATATTTGACTGAGATACATCTATTTGAAATCAGAAATCTGAGGATGCAAAAAAATCAAAAATACTGAGAAAATCACCTTTAAAGTTGTCCAAATTAGGTTCTTAACAATGCATATTACAAATCAAAAATTACATTTTGATATGTTTACGGTAGGAATTTTACAAAAAATCTTCATGGAACATGAACTTTACTTAATTTCTTAATGATTTTTGGCATAAAAGAAAAATCAATAATTTTGACCCATGCAATGTATTTTTGGCTATTGCTACAAATATACCCCAGCGACTTAAGACTGGTTTTGTTGTCCAGGGTCACATATGTTTCATGTTTCAGTGAGATTAGCCCAATAATAAAACACCCAAACAAAGTAGATTTTACATTTGCACATTTACATTTGTCTCTTTTCCGCAGAATGCTGCATGTAAGGAGATCATTCCCACTGGTGAGTTTATTAACAGTAAACTTACAGCAAAGGCCAACAGACAGTTGCAGGATCCGCTGGTCATCATGACAGGGAACATCCCCACTTGGCTCACTGAGCTTGGCAAGACCTGGTACTGCAAACTCTTCGTTTTTCTATTTCCACTTATGTGAAGTGAACTTGAACTTCCCCAGAATCTGTTCTGTAATTTTTACACCTCTAATCTTCTCTCTTCTAGTCCATTCTTCTTCCCGTTTGACACGAGGCAGATGCTCTTCTACGTGACTGCGTTTGACCGCGATCGCGCCATGCAGCGCCTGCTCGACACCAACCCAGAGATTAACCAGTCTGACTCACAAGACAGCCGTGTCGCTCCACGCCTTGACAGGAAGAAGGTTGCCCTAAATTTCCTGCTTCAGCATTTGCATTTCTTCATGTATGCCAGTAGTCAACATTTGAAGTGGATCAAAACTTTTAATCAAAGTTGTCCTAAAACCAAAACAATACCTGTTTTTTGTCTTAGGACATCTTTTGATCCACTTATAATGTTGACTACTGTATTTTCACGAGCAACTTTCTAACATTCTTTGTTTTGCGTGCATAGAGAACGATAAACCGTGATGAGCTCCTGAAGCAAGCAGAGTCAGTAATGCAAGATCTCGGGAGTTCCAGAGCCATGCTGGAAATTCAGTATGAGAACGAGGTATGCATGACTAAAGATTAGGCCTGAAACATGATCTGCTCAAATACAGACACACATTCTTGGCCAGTACATTTTAACCGTATCATTTATTCTTGCATTACTGTGTTACAGTAACAAACAAGGAGCTGAGGACGTGTTATTATTCTGGTAGCTCACTATAAACATACTGATCACTGAAAGAGAAAATTGACTGTAAAAGATTTTTATGCAAATACAGCTATGGCTCCCCTAGTGTCAGTTTTCAAATGCAAAACCATGTGAAATCAAACTTATGTATTTAACTACAGTTGCAAATGAAATTATTCACCCCCCTGGAAACTGCAGTGCTTTACAAGTACAAGTACAAGCTTTTCTGAAGATCCAGGACTTTATAAAAAATTGCATCAACAGTTTACTGGCATATTAAAAGCGATAATGTCAATATATGATGTTTTTGAGTTATAGGATTTTTTCATAATACAGGTATGTCACAATTATTCAACCCCTATTCAACCTATTCACTTATTTTTATGGTAGGGAACAAAAAATCCTTTAGAAACAAGAATTAGCTTTAGGTGTTACACATGCATACATTTTCAGGTCAAGGGGGTTGAATAATTTTGGTTACAACTGTATGTTTCTATCTTAAAACATTTATTAATTAAATTTGAATCCCTTATACAAATGGTTTTGATCTCACAGTCACCCTAAATCTTTTATGTATGTATATTTGAATTTTTTAGTGTGTCCCTTTACTCCTCAGGGTCCACTTTTCTGTCAGCCTTGATTGATTTATATTTATATCCATCTTCTCTCTGCGTCTCAGGTGGGAACAGGGCTCGGCCCTACGCAAGAGTTCTATGCTCTGGTGTCTCAGGAGTTGCAGAGGGCCGATTTGGGTCTTTGGAGAGGAGAGGAAGTCACACTCTCTAACCCTAAAGGTAGCTGTCATACATTTGTCACAATTTTGAGCTCGTATTTTTGTGTAATGCAAATAGCATTCTACTGCTCTTCGCTAAGTTTGTCACTTCTCTGTTTTTCTCTCTGTCTCTCTCACACACACACACACACATACACCCTGTTTGTCTTTGAGCAGGGAGTCAGGAGGGTACCAAGTACATGTTCAGTTCCAGAGGGTTGTTTGCTGTACCGTTTGGACGAACTACCAAACCAGCTCACATCGCCAAGATCAAAATGAAGTTCCGTTTTCTTGGGAAACTCATGGCTAAAGCCATCATGGACTTCAGATTGGTATGTTTACTTATGACAAAATGACTTGAAGCACTGTCAAAATATTTAAAACTAATTCACTGCTTCAAAAACTATATAACATTAAACCTTTTCATTCATTTGGATGCCTTTTCCAGCCTTTTAATGAAAGGGTTTTGCAATATACTAGTCATGATATTCACAATATATGAAGTTTTTCTGAAAGAGTTTTTCAGACTAGTGGTAAGAAAACATCCAAAATACACTTAAGTATTTCTTATTTGTGTCAATAGATTTCAATTACAATCCATATTTTTAAAGACTGTTTTCAAAAATGAGTTTTTTCTCCTAGACTGAGCCAAAAATCTTCACTTCAGTAGCACTTACACACACCCGACTTTACATTTTTATTCCTGTCTATATCCTGAAGGTTTTTACAGAGGGATTTGTTCATATATCATTTGCTTGATTATATACATTTTATTATTATAAAAAAAACTAAGTAAAATAGTAAGTAAAATATTTTCTGAATTGTGAGAAAATGAGATCCCTCTGTAAAAACATTTGACTAATGTCAAAAAAATGAAACAAGAATTTTGATTTTGATGCTAGAAATTTATGCAGATTAGTTCATATTTCATTACATGCCTAATTTGCATATTTAAACCTAACATTTTAGAAAATGTGTAATGCAAAAATGGTTACTATTATTATTCACGAGTATTACCTTTTTTTTTTTTTTTTTTTTTTTTTTTTACCATAATCACCAGCAGTGTTTCACCTTGAATAATCTATCGCTAGTAACTATCTGGTTGAAACTCCAGACTTGGTAGTAATGCATTTTAGAGGGATAGGTCACCAAAAAATACAAATGACCTCATGATTTACTCACCCTCAGGCCATCCTAGGTATATATGTCTCTCTTCTTTTAGATGATTACACTCAAAGTTATATTTTAAATATATATTTTAAGTCCTGGCTCTTCCAAGCTTTACAATGGCAGTGAATGGCCATGATTTTGAAGCAAAATAAAATGCATTCATCCATCATAAAAAGTGCTTAACACAGCTCCAGAGGGTTAATAAAGACCTTCTGAAGCAAGTCGATGTGTTTGTGTAAGAAAAATGTCCATGTTTAAAACTTTATAATCCTTTTTTTTTTTTTTAGTTTTGTTAATAGATGTGGTTGTGTCTCTAGTTGGACTTGCCTCTAGGTTTGCCGTTCTATAAGTGGATGCTGAGGCACGAGTCGTCCATCAGCTCTCATGATCTGGTCAACATTGATCCTGGTGTCGCCAAATCCATCCAGCACCTGGAGGACATCATCCGCCAGAAGAAGAGAATAGAGCAGGACAGATCACATGTGAGCACTCTAACTACATAAACACACACCAAAAACAATGTACTTCATCAATCTTCAGTCTGGACTATTGTTTTTGTATTGTGTTGTGACTGTCTGTATTTGTCAGACGCGGGAGACCCTTCAGCAGGCCTTGGAGAGTCTTAATATGAACGGCTGCTCGGTGGAAGATCTGGGCCTGGACTTCACTCTGCCTGGATTCCCAAACATTGAGTTGAAGAAAGGAGGCAAAGACGTGCCAGTCACCATTCACAACCTGGAGGAATACCTCAGAGTAAGGGACCGAGTAACCTGACATATGTCCTTTATGTAGCCTGAATAAACCGCTCTAACTTTATCACCTCTTGTTCCGTCTGTCTGTAGTTGGTGGTCTACTGGACGCTCAACGAGGGTGTCTCTCGGCAGTTTGAGTCGTTTAGGGAAGGGTTTGAGTCTGTCTTCCCTCTGCACCACCTGCAGTACTTCTATCCTGAAGAGGTGAGGGCTTAACCTGCTTTTATTACACGGCTCTTTGGAATGCTTGATTCTGATTGGTCAGTTGAGACATTTGCAGGTTCGTTCTTTTCAAATAATCACCGCTCCAAAGTAATAACGCATAGCCGGTACTAGTATGTTTAAAATCCCTCCGTGCCAACAAAGATTACCGTTTGGCGCCATCTTGTGACAAACACTGGACAACCACAATTAACAATGGAAAATTTCGACATTAATCTATTTAAATTGTCTTACTAACGTACATAGTTTGAATGTTAGTCACGTGGTACTATATCGTTTCGCGGAAGGATAAAAATGTTAATTTAAAACAAATATGCCAATAAAAGGTTTCAAATTCATATTCATGTCCAGTTTTTTTTTCCTTATGTGGCAAGTAGCCGTGTAATAAGCGGGATAATGTACAGGCAGCCTGTAGTTATCGCAGAAATAAGCCCCTTCAGTGTGATACAAGACTGATCACACTGTCGGGGCTTATTTCTGCGATAACTACCGGCTGCCTGTACATTATCCCTTACTTATCAGTTTTTAAAGGCCAAGCGCTGACGTTCTCACAGATACCTGCTGCATTTGTCGGCTTTATTCTCGTCATTGGATTTCGTACAGTTATTGGCCAAGGGGTGCCTAAGGGGTCATGAATTGAGAAATCGAAATATTTAATAAATGCTTAAATTATATAAAATATGTGACCCTGGACCACAAAACCAGTCTTAAGTCGCTGAGATATGTTTGTAGCAATAGCCAAAAATACATTGTATGGGTCAAAATTGTTGTTTTTTCTTTTATGCCAAAAATCAGTAAAGATCATTTTTCCATGAACATTTTTTGTAAAATTCCTACTGTAAACATCAAAATGTAATTTTGGTAACACTTTACAATAAGGTTCCTTAGTTAACATTTAGTTAACCACATTAGTTAACATGAACTAATGATGAACTGCACTTATACAGCATTTATTAACCTTTGTTAATGTTAATTTCAACATTTACTAATCCATTATTAAAATTTTGTTAACATTAGTTAACGCAGTGTGAACTAACATGAACAAACAATGAACAATTGTATTTCCGTTAACTAATGTTAATAAAGATTAGTAAATACAGTAACAAATGTATTGCTCATGGTTAGTTCATGTTAGTTAATACATTAACTAATGTTTAACTAATGAACCTTATTGTAAAGTGTTACCGTAATTTTTGATTAGTAATATGCATTGCTAAGAACTTAATTTGGAAAACTTTAAAGGTGATTTTCTCAGTATTTAGATTTTTTTGCACTCTCAGATTCCAGATTTTCAAATAGATGCATCTCAGTCAAATATTGTCCGATCCTAACAAACCATACATCAGTAGAAAGCTTATTTATTGAGCTTCCATATGCTGTATACATCTCAGTTTTGTAAAATTTAGCCTTATGACTGGTTTTGTGGTCCAGGGTCACATATATAATAAATTCTGATTAAATTATATACAGAAAGCAATCAAAGAATGCTCCGTCCTTGCCAAATCTCCTGTTATTATCAGTGTCAATATCATAATTACACTGAACAGCTGTACAGGTGCATTTTTTGTTGTTGTGGGAAAGAAATGGAAGCCATTTGCTTTAGTTCAAGTCAGGGAACATTCAGATTGTTTTTGAAACAAATAATTAAAAGTAAAAAAAAAAATAGGGAAATAGACTTATTTCTTAATTTATAATTTTTTTAATATTCTACTTATGTTGTAGGTTCGTCTTGGGGAACAATGATTTTTTTTTTTCAATGAAATTTGTATTTACTTGAATCTTTTCTCCCTTTACAGCTGGATCAGTTGTTATGTGGCAGTAGGTCAGAGTCGTGGGATGTGAAGACACTAATGGAGTGCTGCAGACCGGACCACGGCTACACACATGACAGGTATATAGACCAGTTTAAAGTAGACGTCAGTTGTGTCACGCATAGTGGTTGCAGAAAAACACTTGGTAACAAGGGGAGGTAAACTGGTGAAATCCAAAAATTGCTGTGCCTTTTGATGTCAAAATCGGAATGCAAATAATTTTTATAGAATACTGTTGAAGAAGATGTAATTTGAAGCTAAACGCAGATGTTTAAATGAACAAACTATAGATGAGAACTGCTATGATTACTCTGCTTTTAAAGCATACATTTGATTTAAACAATAGGTCTACATAATATTATAATATGCTGTTCATAGGAGACGTATTAGCCCTACAGTAATGGTATAAATGTTATTCAAACCTATTACTATTAACATTTTTATATAACGTTTATTTATTTTATCTCACAATTCTGAATTTTTCTTTTCTCACAAATGCAACTTTATATCTCCCAATTACCTTTATAACTTGTTTTAACTCAAAAATAGTGAAAATAGGAAAAAAGCAAGAAGTGTGGGATACAAACTCTGTTCTATTCTAAACTCTATACTATAGCCGAGGGGAAAAGAGAGAATAGCGAGTTGTTTTTCCTTACTAGGACTGTGATGTATAAAATAAAGCAGTCTTAAGTCGCTGGGGTATATTTGTAGCAATAGCCAAAATTACATTGTATGGGTCAAAATTATTGATTTTTCTTTTATGCCAAAAATCATTAGGAAATTAAGTAAAGATTATGTTCCATGAAGATTTTTTGTAAAATTCCTACTGTAAATATATAAAAATGTAATTTTTGATTAGTAATATGCATTGTTAAGAACTTAATTTGAAGAACTTTAAAGATGATTTTCTCAGCATTTTGATTTTTTTGCACCCTCAGATTCCAGATTTTCAAATAGATGTATCTCGACCAAATATTGTCCTATCCTAACAAACCATACATCAATAGAAAGCTTATTTATTGTGCTTTCATATGATGCATACATCTCAGTTTTGTAAAATTTAACCTTATGACTGGTTTTGTGGTCCAGGGTCAAAAATAAAGTCCGAATTTTGAAATATAAAATCAGATGTACCTTTTTTATTTAATTCTTTTATTCCACGGCTCCATAGACTGCCACTTGAAAAATGTTATTTTCAGCCACTACCAAAAATGTCATCCCTGTTTCGGATCTGTAAGACTATCCCACTATATAACATTAGTTTCATTGAATAACAGTGATTATTGCTGGGTGACAAGCTCTTGTAATAAGCGGAGATCATTATGAAAATTACATTTAATGAATATGATCTATAATAATCTAAAATAAACTATTTTGTACCGTATCAGTGTAATTCTCTAGCCGTAAAAGCTATCTCTCCTGGGTTTTCTGCAACCATGATACGCGTGCATCCCCAGTGTTTACAAATCGATATTTTGGTCTATTGTCTTGCCTGTATTGGCTGGAAAACACTATAGGACTTTGCCCCAATTTGCAGTCTGAACCAAAGTCAAAGCCAGTCTGCAGATAATGGCTATATAGTCAGCTAGTATATGATGGACACAGACTATGATCATTTTAATTGTACAATATCTAATGCGTTTCATATTTTGAGCCGATTGTAGACCACATTGTTTTAATTTTTCTGCAGTGTTCGAATCTTGTGTGTCGAATTTACCATTTACTAAGTTGGCAAGTGTTTGGTGTCTTGTGTTTCAAAATCTGAACAGATTTTCATGTTGTGTAATCTCAACACGCATTATAATCACCTGCACTATTCCTGGCTGTATAAATGACAGATTTTTTGTTTTGTGTGTCTGTAGCCGTGCAGTGCGGTTCCTGTTTGAGGTGCTGAGCAGTTTTGATGCGGAGCAGCAGAGACTTTTCCTGCAGTTTGTCACAGGCAGCCCCAGACTTCCCGTCGGAGGTGAGAAACCATTTCAATCCACAGAATATCAGCCGTCTAGTGGTGCACAATATACCAGGACTATAAAGGTGTCACACCCTGCTTTTAAAAAAAATAAAAATAAAAACAGTATGATTCTGCATTTTACTACTTTAAGAAAGCATTTTTATAAGAGCTGTATTAACACTGTTTATCAAGGGTCCTGTGTTTAAAGCAAAGTGGGAAAACATGGACAGAATCGCTGCATCCAGTCATAAAAACTGAATTTACTGTATAACATGGAATATTTAAATAATATTTAAATACTGTATGAATGTATGAATGGAAACATAAAGACAGCAACCCATCAAAATAAAAGTTTGGTTTAACTTGACAGAAATATTGCTTAATGTAATGATTGTACTACTCCTAATAAAAATATTGTTAAAATATTTAACAGAAAAATGTATTTACAAGAAAATTATAAATACCCAAGACCATATTTCTGGAAAAAAGATTAAATAAGATTAGATTAATCTTTATAAATGAATTAGTCATGCTTTTGATTTATTAAAGTTTAATGAAACAATTAAAATTATTTAGATGTTTTTTTAATGTAACCATTAGAAAGAGAGTCTAGAAAAATTCAAAATGGAAAAAAATATGTTTAAGGAATACTTGCCAGATAAATTACTTACTAGAATTTATTTACAAGAAAAATGTAAATACACAAGACAGTATTTCTGGGAGAAAAAAAAAAAAGAAAGAAGTAATTAATAATTATTTATGAATTGCCTTCCTTTATAAATAAGACATGCTTTTGATTATCACAGACTTTAATCAAAAGATGCAGTTTATAGGGTCTTAAAATGTCATTTTTGTTAATCTACTTTAAAATTGCGGTTAAATTGTGTACGTTAAATGATTTCAAGTAATTAAAAAAGATTCTAGAAAAATTCTAAATTGGGAAAAATGGAATCCCAAAAAATTCTAATGAATTTGGAAAAAAAAAAAATTATTTTATTTATTGATTAATTTATTTATTATTTAGGAATAAAACAAATATAATAGTTCTAGTTATTTCCATTGTGTCTTTATTTTATTGTATTTGTCCTTTAGTTTCTTACTTGCATCATAATAACAAAGATAAAATAACAAAAACTGACTATATCATGATCTAAGTTGTTATTGTGAAATAAAATTACAGCTAAAATATCTTAAGTCAGGTGGACCTAAAAACCGTTTACAATAGTTGGACAGACATAAGATTTTTTCCTTTTTTATTGGTCAATTATAATAATTTGACATGAAAGGTGATGTATATGTTTCAAAAGTTAAGAAATAGGCCTTAAGTGCAGATTTAAGTATGTAAAAGCTAATTGAACATTGAAAATATTGCTTCAGAATAAATTGCTTAAACCAACAAAAATCCTCATTGATGTGGTACTTAAGGAGAGATTTTGTGTGGAACATTGTCTGCTGATATGAAAAATTTCACTGTATGTTGTAGTAATATCATTTACGACAGCCATAATATTTAGTTTTTTATATATATATATATATTTTTTTTTAATACAATAAGGCGAGACACTGCAATAGTTATCATCTTACTTACCCAGTTGATTGATTACATTGATAATTGCATTTTTTTTTA
The DNA here is from genome assembly GCF_049309525.1 of Garra rufa. Taxonomy (NCBI): domain Eukaryota; kingdom Metazoa; phylum Chordata; class Actinopteri; order Cypriniformes; family Cyprinidae; genus Garra; species Garra rufa. The sequence continues at coordinate 5,433,792 of NC_133371.1, read as the reverse complement.
TTACAAGTTTTCTAAAATGTTAGGTTTAAATTTGCAAATGAGGCATTATTTAATGAAATATGCACTAATTTGCATACATTTCTAGTACAAAAAAATTCTTGTTTAATTTTTTTGACATATTAGAGTCATGTTTTTACAGAGGGGATTTGGGGTATCTTATTTTGTCACCTCATAATTCAGAAAAAACGTAGACAGGAAACACTTTTTTTCAGTTTTTAAGGGAATAAAATGTATAAAATCAAGCAAATCATATATGAACAAATCCCTCTGTAAAAACCTTCAGGATATAGGCAGGAATAAAAATGTAAAGTTTAGTGTGTAAGTGCAACTGAAGTGGAGATTTATGGCTCAGTGTAGGAGAAAAAACTCAATTTGAGAAAATGACCTTTAGAAATATGTATTGTAATTGAAATCTATTGACACAAATAGATAAAGTGCTATAAAAGAAACACTAAACAGTGTTTTTGGATGTTTTCTTTCCACTAGTCTGAAAAAACACTTTATGAAAAACCAAAAGGCCCAAAATCTGGAACTTGATGGGTGCCTGCAGTGTCTCCCCTTAAACGCATTAAATATGACGTATATGTATGTAATATAATGTGTATTTCCATTACAGGTTTAAGTCTTAAATTTCATATAAGGTGGTATTAAAAAGGTTAAAAAAAGTCTTAAATATCAGTCGTCAGGTAGATATTCTCAAATAACCTGGCCTCCATCTTTGTTTTCTTGGCAGGATTCCGGAGTTTAAACCCTCCCCTCACCATCGTCCGGAAGACGTTCGAGTCGACGGAGAACCCGGACGACTTCCTCCCGTCGGTGATGACGTGTGTGAACTACCTGAAACTGCCGGATTACTCCAGCATCGAGATCATGCGCGAGAAACTGTTGATTGCTGCGCGCGAGGGCCAGCAGTCTTTCCATCTGTCTTGATCTCACCTCCTGCACCCTCTCACTCAGAATGGCCTTCAATCAACTCACTGCAGAACCACACAAATCGTGACTTCTTCCTTTAGAGTTCCTCTTTCATTTTTCCCCCCGCCCTTTTTCTTTCCTTATTTTTTTTTCTTTCTTTTTTTTAAACCCCCACATCGAGGCAAAACATGTACAGCCTACTTGTTTAAAGAAAAGCAGCTTGCAGAAACTAAACGATAGAACATAAGAGACTTCCTTTTGACTCCTAACCAGGGGGAAAGGGTGTCATGCGACTCATCAGATTAAAAAAAAAAAAGAAGAAACATTTTTTTAAAGAAACGTTTAAAAAAAAAAAGAAACACTTCAGAGCAGATTATAAAAATATATCAGTAGTTGAGAGATGTTCAAGCCGAGAAAAAAAAAGAGGAGAAAACCTGGGTGACATTTTAAAAAAAACTTGCGTTGCTGTCTGATGTATCAAGAAAAAAGGGATGTTTTTTTTTTCTCTCCTGGTGAATGACATCTTCACTGTGTGTTCCTGTTGGGGAGGGGACATCCATCAAGCCGGCGAGGGTTCCTATAGCTCCAAAGATCATTTGTACAGACAAACATTTGCAGATTTTGCTTATTCGACACATTTGATAGAATAGCTGTGTGCTCTCCTGCCCAGTTTCCCCTCTGTTCTGTATTATACCCCCCTGAAAGTCTTGTTACGTTTTGGTTCGACTTTGTTTAATTTTCTCTCTCCTCTTGTGTGTCACTTTTTTTCCCCCTCCTTTTTATTTGAGAGAATTTTGAACGTGTAAGAGAGTTCCAGTTGGTTGAATGCGGGTAGTGTTGGAAGTGTAGTATCTTTATTATATTATTATTATTATTATAATTATTATTATTATTATTATTTTGTTTTGTTTTTTTAACCCAAGTTGAAATTGTTTTCTGGCCGACATTTCACATAAAGTGTCAGCTCCATGTTGAAATGATGTATCCATTGTGTTGGATAAATAGTCTCCTATATGGTTATAGTAGTGTGCCTCTGCTGGACTTCTGGGGACTTGAGGTCTTAATGACGGACCTGCTGAAGTTGCTCGGCTGGTGAAGCCGGGCTTTAATCCCGTAATGTAGCTGAGCACAAGAAATTCATTTAAAATGATTGGCTGGTCTTATTTTATGGTTTCATGGCCAGATAGCATTTCAAAAAAATAAAAAAAAAGTTAAATAAAGTTTATATGCAGTTTTCACACCCGGTTTGAGGTGGGACTGTCTGCTTTTTTTTGTTTTTGTTTTTTTAATTTTCTATTGTTTCTTTATTTTTCGTTGTGTTTTTTTTTTTTTTTCCCCCTCTTGCTGTAGTTTATTTTTGCACTGCTGGCTTGGAACAAACCGTGGTGTGCACTGCAGTCTGTGGCCAGGAGGAGGTGCTGCTGTGCGCTCTCCTGTCCTCATCGTTCATGTGCTGGTTTCTAAGATCTGCAATAATTTACTGCATCAGGTTCATGTTTTTACCTGAACATAAATAAAGTAATTGTTTGACTCAGTCTGTCCTGTTACTGACCGAGCTCTAGTTTGTGTTGGGTAAAGTCCAAGGTCAGTGTTCAAATGCAAACGAAAAGCTGCCTTCAGTCAAATATTCTCCGACCGAATGACAAGTATTTAAGTTAAGTACCCTTATGAAATGCATGTGTAAATGCAATTAAATGGCAGCTTTTTAGCTCACTGTAAACTCCAAAAAAAATAAAATAAAAAAAGGTCAGTCAACTTGAAATGTTTAGTTGTACTAGGAGACAACTTGGATATTTGAGTTGATTCAACTTAAAATTTTAAGGCAGCCAGGAAACAAAGTATTTTTTAGTGAGCTTAAAAACTGCCTTTTTTGCATTTACAAATTTCTCTCATATCTATAACTAGCTAAATTGCTGTATTTCATAAGGCTATTTTTTACTTAAATACTTGTCATTCGGTCGGATAATGTTTGACAAGAAATTCATTTAAAAGACATGTTAACATTAAGTTCAGCCAACTCAAAAGTTTAGTTAAAGTTAACTTGAAATGTTAAGTTGTACTAAGTGACAACTTAGATATTTGAGTTGATACAATAAAAAAATTTTAGGCAGCCAGGTAACAAAGTATTTTTTACAGTGAGCTTAAAAACTGCCTTTTAATTGCATTTACACATTTCTTATATCTATAATTAAATTGGTATTTCATAAGGGTACTTTAACTTAAATACTTGTCTATCGGTCGGATAATGTTATATAAGTGACAACTTAGATATTTGAGTTGATTCAACTTTAAATTTTAAGGCAGCCAGGTAACTATTTTTTAGTGAGCTTAAAAACTGCCTTTTTTTGCATTTACATATTTCTCTCATATCTATAACTAGCTAAATTGCTGTATTTCATAAGGGTACTTTAACTTACTTAATTGTCATTCGGTCAGAGAATGTTTGACAAACTAATTTGAAAGATATGTTAACATTTTAAGTTCAGCCAACTCAAAAGTTTAGTTCAAGTTAACTTGAAATGTTAAGTTGTACTAAGAGACAACTTAGATATTTGAGTTGATTCAACTTTACATTTTAAGGCAGCCAGGTAACATTATTTTTTAGTGAGCTTAAAAACTGCCTTTTTTTGCATTTACATATTTCTCTCATATCTATAACTAGCTAAATTGCTGTATTTCATAAGGGTACTTTTACTTGAATACTTGTCATTCGTCTGGAGAATGTTTGACAAGAAATTCATTAAAAAAAAGTTAACATTAAGTTCAGTCAACTCTAAGTTTTAACTTGAAATGTTTTGTACTAAGTGACAACTTAGATATTTGAGTTGATTCAACTTTAAATTTCAAGGCAGCCAGGTAACAAATTATTTTAAAGTGAGCTTAAAAACGGCTTTTTTTGCATTTACATATTTCTCTCATATCTGTAACTAGCTAAATTGAGGCATTTCATAAGGGTACTTTAACTTAAATATTTGGCATTCGGTTGGAGAAAGTTTGACAAGAAATTCATTTAAAAGAAACGTTAAAATTTTATGTTTAGTCAACTTGAAATGTTAAGTTGTACTAAGTGATAACTTGGAGATTTGAGTTGATTCAACTTAAAATTGTAAGACAATAAATTGTACATTATTTTTTATAGTGGGCTTGAAGACTGCCATTTTTTTGCATTTACACATTTCTCTCATATCTATAACTAGTTAAATTGAGGTATTTCATAAGGGTACTTTAACTTAAAATTTTAACACATTTCGTTAAAATTTATTTTTTTGTCAAACATTCTCTGAACGAATGACAAGTATTTAAGTTCAGTAAACTAAAAAAAAAAGTGTGGTCAACTTGAAATGTTAAGTTGTACTAAGTGATAACTTTTTAAATTTTAAGGCAGCTGGGTAACTTGCCCACACTGTAAAAAACAAAAAACAAAACAAAAAAAATTGTTGAATCAACTTAAAATATTTTTAACGTGGCTGCCTTATTTTAAGTTCAGTCAACTCAAAAAAGTTTAGTCAACCTAAAATGTTCAGTTGTACTAAGTGATCAGTTGATTTAACTTAAAAAAAAATTAAGGCAGCTACACTGTAAAAAAAATGTTGAATCAACTTACAATAATTTGTTACCTGACTGCCTTATTTTAACTTCAGTCAACTTAAAGTTTAGGTGTTTAGGTGTACTAAGTGACAAAGTAAATATTTGAGTTGATTTAACTTACCTAGCTTTTAAGTTTAACAAGCCAATTTAAGTCAACTCAAATAATCTAAGTTGTCACTTAGTGCAACTTAATATTTTAAGTTGACTAAACTTATTTGAGGTGCCTGAACTTGAAGTTTTAAGGTAGCTGGGTTACAAATTTTAAGGTGACAAAACAAATTGTGTTTTTTTGTTTTTTATTTTATTGGTTTCTGTGTTCAGGGTGTGCATTTAACATGCCAGCAAAAGCATCAGCAATAATATCCTAATATTGCTATTATTGCAGTAAAATATAATACAATTTTGTAATAATAACATTGTACTTTAAAAATAAAAAGACATATATTAGTAACAAGAATCATTTTCCAGAACACCAGTGCACTAATATGTATGTCTGTTTTAATGTATTTGCTTTAAAACATTAAACCATAAAGGTTTTAATTTGGTGGGAAAAAAACACATTACAAATATGGGAGGAACGTTGCCTCGTGTTGCGTTTTCACATGCATACACAGCACTTGGAAAGATGCAATTCACATGGGTGGCATTTACAGCAAAATGAGCCAACAACTTTTGTTGCTTTAACAAGAATTAATATATATTTACGTTATAGAGTTACTATGCATTATTACATTTCAATGACCTTTTTAGAGCAACCTGAAAAAGCAAATACATTTTCAAGACTGAAAGGAATAATTTTCTGAACATGTACTCACCCTCAGGCCATCCAAGATGTAGATGAGTTTGTTTCTTCATCAGATTTGAAGAAATATAGCATTCCATCACTGTCTCACCAATGGCTCCTCTGCAGTGAATGGGTGCCGTCAGAATGAGCGTCCAAACGGCTGATTAAAACCATGTTTGTAATAAATCCATCAAGGCATTATTTAGAATATTACATCATCCAGTCATCTTTTCCGAATATGCATAGATCAAAAACCCTTTAAAAGCAACAGCCTAAATGGCTCTAAACAAATAAATCTGTGCATTTTGATATGATGAGAGCCTTCTAACTGGAGGAAGTGTTATGAATTCCGAACTGGTATTTTGGCTAGAAAACAGTGGTTTAAAGTTAAAACACCTTGATGATGGGTTTAATTGTTACAAACATGCAGCTTTTCATTTTGATGGAGTGGAGTGGTGTGGATTGCTTGTGGATAATTGTGATTTTTTTTTAATCATCTGTTTGGACTCTCATTCTGACGGCACCTATTCACTTGCAGAGGATCCATTGGTGAGACAGTGATGTAATTTTTTTCCAAATCTGATGAAGAAACAAACTCATCTACATCCTGGATGATTTTCAGCAGCCCTGTTCAGGATTACTACTTCATTTATAATAGTATTGTCATACTTTTTAAAGGTAGGCCATACTGTTTTACTACTAATACTCACAATTAGTAATTAAAGGGATAGTTCACCCAAAAATTAAAATGTGATGTTTATGTGCTTACCCCCAGGGCATCAAGATGTAGGTGACTTTGTTTCTTCAGTAGAACACAAATGAAGATTTTTAACTCAAACCGTTGCAGTCTGTCAGTCATATAATGGCAGTCAATGGACTAACAATGAAAAAAACACACACAGACAAAACCAAATTAAACCCTGCGGCTTGTGACGATACATTGCGGTGTTAAGACACAAAACAATCGTTCTGTGCAAGAAACTGAACAGTATTTATATCATTTTTTTAACCTCTGATCCACCGCAATGTCCAACTGTCCTGAGCGTGTTCACAACAGCCGGCGTGTGACGCATCAACGTGATCTTGCATAGACGGTGAAAAGTAGGGTGACCATACGTCCTCTTTTCCCTGGAGATGTCCTCTTTTTAAACTTAAAAAAATCCGTCTGGCCAGGATTCCTAAATTGCCCAAAATGTCCGGGATTTGGCTTTTGCTTTCTACAGTCGGCATTCATTGTTTATTAAAGAGCGAATTCCAAGCGGCTTTTTTGCGCCCTTCAAGGGCACTTCAGAAAGGGGATGCCATTTGTAGGGACGTTCCAAACGCAACTTAATCCCTTCACTAAGGGCCCTTCCAGAAGTCCGTAAGCGAAGGGAACATTCCATGGTCACTTCACGGAAGTGATTTCCGTTAGTGATCATGTGATCTTCAGTTAGGAGCAAAGTTGGGGTTGATTTTGACCACATTCAAGCAAAAGTAGAATAGGCTGATTAAATTTGTCTTTATTTTAATGTAATGCAAAATATTTTTCGGCAGTGATAGAAATATTATTTAAGATGGTAGTGTGAGCAAGCTTAAGCATGTTTAGTTTGGAAAAAAAGTTTAATTAAGCAATAAGGTACGAGAGGCCGTGCTGTATCATGAATAAATCACGGCTGAAGGGCGTTGTTAGGCACGACGTGAAGCGGAGTGCCTGCAACCCCTTCAGCCGTGATTTATTCATGATACAGCACGGCCTCAGGTACCTTATTGCTTTTATAAAACGGTTACCACACAATAAAAATATTAAAATCCAAAATATATATTAATTTATATATATTAAGTTGTACGTTTTCATAAAGTAAAATAAATAACTGCCTTCCGCTGTAAAAAGTAGTCCCTAACTGCTGCAGCTGTGTTTACGTTGCTAAGGGTGGTTGCTAAGGAGGTTCAATGATACACAAAACCGTTGAGTGAAGCGGTCATAGCAGTGCCGTATCATGAATACGACACAGCTGCTGACCAATCAGAATTGAGGAATGGAACTAACCGTTTTATAATAGTGAATAAAATAAATATTCAAATAAAATAATAATGAGAAGAAATATTTATTTACAACAACTGATGGAGTGCTGAATGCTGCACACACACGCAGCATTGTCAAGGTAACATTTCGTCAGTCATTCCCTTCGCCGAGGGAGTTCCAAATGCTTAAAAGAGACTCCCTTAAAAGAGGCTCTGCCCTTCAAAGGGAGTAGGGCATAGGGATGCTCACTTCCGTTTGGAATTCGCCCAAAGCCTTGAGTGGGACAGTTTGAGTCGCTATCAATATGCAGTATATTTTAATCGCTTTGGATGCAGCTTGTGTTGGATGTAGGGTTGCCAAATCTGCATTATTTTCCACAGAATTGGGCTCATTTTAAACCGTTGCGGCGGGTTGATTTTCTCCCGTGGGTTAAAGGTTTTGCACATATTGCAGAAATTTCATTTGACTGAAATGCTGATATTGAAACATTTTGCATTCTAACTGTGATAAAACAGCCGTTTAGTTGTGTTTACGATTAATCTGCATAACGCTGACTGTAAAATGTGTAGTTTTGGTATGGAAATGACATATTTTCATACCAAAACTACGACCCCCTACAAAAGTCAACAATCCCAGATGAGTTCATGCAAGGAAAAATAATCTTTTAGTTTTTAATCGGTTGGCAGAATAAGGAGAAGCACAAGTCATTACCATTTTGAGTAGCAGCTATAAACTGTGTAAACAATGAGTGACATTGTGGTGGATCAGAGGGAAAAAAATGATATAAATAGTGTTCAGGTTCTTGCACAGACCGATCGTTTTGTTAACACTTCAATGTATCGTCACGAGCCGCAGGGTTTAATTTGGTTTTGTCTGTGTGTGTTTTTTTGACTCTCAAAGCCGTGGGTCCCATTGACTGCCATTATATGACTGACAGACTGCAACGGTTTGAGTTAAAAATCTTCGTTTGTGTTCTACTGAAGAAACAAAGTCACCTACATCTTGGATGCCCTGGGGGTAAGCAGATACACATAAAACTTTAACTTTTTTGTGAACCATCCCTTTAAATGTGTCAGATCTAACCACAGATTTACTGATTATCATTTATTCCAAATTTACTCAGTCAAAAACTGGCCCTTTCCTTGGTGGAATGATTTATCGTTCACACATTTGTCTATTTTAAGCATCATGGACTGATGGGAAATGGTTGAGTTTCCTTTCAGGGACACATGAGGGCGCCAGACATCTTTTAGTTTCTGTCCTGGTGACACTGGTCAAATCTGTATATTGTCAGAGACTTTTCAGATCCAGGCACTGTGCCACTGAAATTGCATTTGACATGTTACTGAGAATTATAGACTTGCTAACAGGAGCAATTATTTACACTGCTCTAGATTTAATAGTAAAAACAACAGTATTTGAGCTATGCATATTTTGTGGTCAACAAAATCAAAATGCATTGTTCATGGTTTGACTATTTATCTGTTCCAGTGAAACTGTTCCATTGTAAAACTAACCTGGTACACCTTTTCCAATAAATAAGATTCATTCACAACTTGTTATTTATATCTATTCAAACTCACTTGCATACACCAGTGTCTCCAGAAGATGATGTACAGGCTGATTCTGGTTGCTGAATGAGGAATTTAACTGATTTAATAGGTTTACAGAAACTGACTCAAACAACCTGCATATATCTCAGTCTGTCAACTTTTGTACTTTCGATGGTTCTTTATTTTCCAATTTACGAACATGTTTTTATCTTATTTTTACCCAACCTGCTGTGCTGCACATTTCCTCTAAATACTACAGATTTATTGAATAAAATTAATAAGTGTTAAATACAGTAAACATACAATCAATGCATATCTCATTGTGAGTGTTTTAGTTTTGGGGAAAATGGAAATGAGGAATTTGTAATTTAATTTACAAATGGTTTTATAATGAGAATCGAAATGTGTTTTCTGACTCTGACATGATTTATAGTCATAACAATCTCATTTGTATGATAACAGTAGCCTAAATATTGTATATTAAAACCAGTGCTTGGGCTAATTTAAAAAGAAAATTCCTAGATTAAATAGATTTAAAAAAAAAAACATTTTTTCTTCTTGTAAATATTTTTGGTTCATCTTTAATTAAGATACCAACAGACATGCTAATCCAGCACAGACTGGTGCATGAGAAGTCACCAAAATGAAGTAGGCTGTTTGAACCTCATCATTAAATACCGAATGGGTGGGAACTGAAAAAGGTCCACTTTTTTTGAAAAAAAGATGCTCAAACAAAAAGTGTTACTATCCCTGGTCTCTCCTACCTACTAGCTATCAAATTATTCTTAGAAAGAGGAATCAATGTCATTTCCACCACATCACGCATACTTTAATAAGTGCTGTAAATGTTGAATGTTTTCAAGGGGAAAGTGAAGTGTCCCCTACAGGAGCTCAGAAATGCACCTGTTGCTAAATAACACCATCCCTGACCACACGGAGGCGAAGCGGCAGCCTGCAGCTCTCCGGCGACTGCAAATAAAACTGCGTCCTGTGGGAGAAGTTGGTAGAAACAGCGAGCATTGCGCTTTGGACTATTCAGAAACCAAAATTTGGCATTCTTGTTTTCACATCAGCTGCAAAGACGCGGACTGGCGGACAGAAAAGGGGGTGAGTGACCTTGAGTATTCTGAGAGGCTGTTTTTGCTCACATGATGCTTGAGGAAATGTGTTTTGGCAGCAGCTTGTCCCAGCAAAAGTTGATCGGGGGTGCGAGAAACACAACATCTATCTGTGCGCGATAACGATTTAATTACAAATACTTAAGAATGCATGGATATCGATGTGTTCAACATTGGACTAAGACTAACTCGTGTTCGCGGTCACTCTGCAAAGGATATCCCAATGCAGAATTCATGCGAGTCCATATTTTAACCCATTAAAGTTGTTTTTAAGGCAAGTATGGATCATGCGCTGCACACTGTTGATGTCTAGCGGCTCTGCTGTGAAGGATGAATAAAGCGCGCTGGTCTTGAATAGCAGTTGATGTTACAATGTTTCCGCGCGCATTCCATCAATCGTCACCTTGGCAACAATTTGTGAGCGAATCGTGTTTTTCAATGAATCGATTCATCAAAAAAATATATTGTTTAAGCAACCGCTGGCACTATAGACTATAGTGGTCTCTAGGCTAATGATGCTTTAGGGAAACCCAGCCCTGAACGAGCTGATCGCGAATCGGACTGGCCATTTTGTTTACAAATCGGAATGAATGTGCTTGTCAACTCACCTTATAGACCTTTTCCAAAGATACTTTGCTGTAATCTAATTCTCTAAGCGTTTTTCGCCTTGTTATTAAGAAAAGTAAATCACTTTAATATCAAAGTGGAAGAAATGTTACAAATAAAACGAACTGGAATAAAGACTGTAGCTGCGTTTCCATTACCCTTTAAATTGCGCAAATTTAAATTTAGAATTGAAAATATGCCTAATGGAACCTGTCAATTGCGCAAAAACTCCTATACATCGCAAAACGTTTTTACGCTGGCATGAGGTGTATTTTTCAAGCAATTCGAAAAAGGAATTATTTCGCAAAACACGTTTTTTTTTTCACATTTACAGGTCACATTCGATTAAATATAGGCAAAATCCCACAAAAAATCCATTGCCATGACTTATCGCGAGAGGAAAAAATTACGTATTAATCGCATTACATCAGTTAATGGAAATGCCGTCATTTCACAATACTTTTTAATCGTCATTTATAAAATATCGCCAAAGTTTTCCACAAATCTGTAATGGAAACGTGCCTACTGACCTGTAAATGCGGAAAAAGTTTCCATTGCTGTTTTGCGAAATATTCCTTTTTCGAATTGCCTGAAAAACCACCAAATGCGAACGTAAAAACTTTTTTGTGATGTATGGGAGTTTTTGCGCAATTGACGCGTTTCCATTAGGTCTATTTTCAATTCGCAATTTCAATTTGTATAATTTAAAGGGTAATGGAAATGCAGCTACTTAAACTATAAGGCTTAGCAACTTAAATGGTACCACCCTGATTGCACAAATACATCACAGGAAACACAGGAAGGACAAGTATTGCAACATTTCGCAATACTTTTTAATGGACATTTATAAAATATCGCCAAAGTTTTGTGCAAATCTGTAATGGAAACATGCCTATTTGACATCTGCATTTACATCTGCAAGACATATGGTTTAGATCTGTCAGATGTTTGTACACAGCAGATGCTTTCAAAATTAAGGGACCTTTTCAGACATCTTGCAGATACGTACGTCTGCAAGATGTCTGTTAAAGATCACTTGATCTGGAAAGCATCCCCTAATAGCACACGTACATCATGGAGACGTCTATTTGATGTCTGCATTTACATCTGCAAGATGTATTTTTTAGAGTGCTCTATAGGATGTCTCCTATCAGATGTCTTTAAGATGTCTATTAGATGTCTTTAAGATGTTTATGTAATGTTTTTATGTTTAGAATGTATGTAAAACTGACATCTTACAGACGTCTACCAGATGTTTGTACATAGCAGAAGCTTTCCAAATCAGGAGATCTTTAACAGACGTCTTGCAGACGCACATGTTATATCTGGGTCTGCTGTGTATAAACATCTGGCAGACGTCTGTAAGATGTCAGGTTTACATACATTCTAAATCATAAACATCTTAAAGACATCTAATAGAACATCTGATAGGAAATGACCGATAGACGTATTGCAGATGAATATAGATAGCTTTAAAACAAGTGGCTTTAAAAAAAAAAAAACATTGTCATTTTCAGTTAGAATTACAGAAGCAAACTTCATTTTGGACTGATTTTGTTTGAAATGTCACAACACTTGATCTTTAATTTCACCTTTACAGCACTCTCTCTCTGGTATGGTTTGCACCTGAATCATTAGGTCATGTTTGGACACTATTGTGATGTCATTTTTCACCTCAATTTTCTATACACTACTTAAATTCTGTACAACTTACCAAACTCTAGTGTGTAGAATGACAGCAAGCACTCAGGATAGAAGTGGCATCCATATTTACCTGCAGTGCTCATGTTGTTGAGTTGTGCATGTTCACTTGGAATGCCATATTTTCCCATATCTGTTCTCATGCATAGTAGCGTTGTGTGGATGTGTATGCAGGAATGAGAGAAAGGTAATTGCAAGGAAAGTGTGTGAGCATCTGTACTTCATATGCAAGCTTCCAGCATTGTTCCTGTCATCCACTCCTGCACAGCAGCTGCAGTACTGCAGGCCATAAATAATGCAACATCTCTGCTAGCTGATTCCTTCATGGGCATATTTAGCAAATTATGATGTTCTTCCTTTTTTTTCTGTGAAGTTCCTCTGTAGTTCAGAGCATGTCTTCCTGACACGTTCCTGCAGAATCTGCATAATGAGATAATGTAAATGCAAACATTGCTAGCATGCCAGCGTGTGTGACCCAGTTTGCAACAAAAATCTGTGAAAGTGTAAAAATCCACATGTGCTTGTTCATTTTGCACAGAAAAAAATAATGTAAGGCCTGTTTTAGAGTACATTTTAGCATGATCCTAATTCAACTCATTACTGTGCTGTGAGCCATTATAGCCAGTTATTGTACCATGTTTTTACATTATAGTGTGGTATATGTTGTGTTGCCTTTAGTTAATGTTTTGTATTTTTATTTGTAAAATATGAAAAAACATATAACAATGATTAATTTGAGTGTAGTGCTTTAATAAAATTACAAAGATTAAACTGCAAAAAGAAATTTCAAAATGTCTTCACAGAAATTCCAAAATGACAACTCTTCAAAATAAAAGTCTGGTTTAACTTGAAGAAATTATGACAGAAATGTATTTGGTTGTAAGAGTAAACCTCTGTTGTGCATCACTTTGCCAAAAAAAAAGAAAGGAATTTGATGACTTTTTAAAAGATTTTTATTATTTGTATTAAATCATAAAACACAGAATCTAGAAAGATGTGAACAGACAGCAGAGAATTTCCAAAATAAATATACAAAAAATAAAACACATTCCATAGGGCCCTATTTTTATTAAAATGTTAATAAAATATGAAATAGTTAACGTTTAACAAATTCTGTTGATTAGGCACCAATTTTGATGATAAAAATTGTAATTAAACCATTAAAAGCATGATCCCCCTAATAAAATCGTGATGCTTTTAAAATGCATTTATTTTATGTTAAGTATAATTCAAGTCTATTAACATTTCTTCTGATATATCGCTTATAATAATAATATAAAATTATTTTTAAAAAGTTTTATTTGGAGTACTACTTGTGCAACATACACATTTCTTAATATTAGGCCTAAAAATATATTTTAATGACACAATTGATGAGAACTGTATGATCTTTAAATAATATCGGTCTTTATGCAAAAATATTTAAAGTGTACCTAAAGTATACTTACAATAGTTCCAGTTTAGCACAATCAAATATATGTACGTATGTATTTTTCACTACACTCTTAAAAATAAAGGTGCTTCACGACCATAAAAGAACCTTTTTTGTCTAAATGGTTCCATAAAGAACCTTTAACATCTGAAGAACCTTTCTGTTTCACAAAAGGTTCTTTGTGGCGAAAGAAGCTTCTTCAGATTATAAAAAAGAGATGGTTCTTCAAAGAACATTTGACTGAAATGAACATTTCTTGAATCTATGGCATCGCTTGAAGAACCTTTTAAAGCACCTTTATTTTTAAGAGTGTAAGGCCAGAAGAATAAACACAGAAAACACCAAATTTGGAAAAGAAAAATTTGGAATTTGGGAAGAAATAAATTGGATTTAGTTGACGCTTGCATTACTAGTACTGTCTTAGGTTTGACTTTAATCCTCATCCTTTTTTCACCAAACAAATCTAGTTCAGCAAAAACAACATAAGCAAATCAGTCAGCCTCAGCTACAGTTCTGCTCCAGATATCTGACTTTGAGGGCTATAATTTCAAGGACGTTTATCTGGCATTGTTTGGATTGTGATGGTGAAGGAATGTATGAATGGGCACTATGCTCCCACCCTCAGCCCTGACACACAAAGCCTCTCTTTGACCACGAGCCTGGAGGAAACCCACTCCCACCCCGTCTGGGACGGCATACACAGACTCTGTGAACAGGTATAAAGGGATGATCGTAAGGATGTTCTTCTATCTAAACGTCTCCATAAGGGGCTTTGATTGCTGTGGTAGAGGAGGGGGGCAAGGAAACAAAAGAATCAATGTTAGTCATTCTCTCTCCTCTTAAGTTAGGGATCCTTATAAAGGTCAAACTCTCAAGCAATCCATGGTCATTATTAACATGACATGCTCTGCCTTTCTACATTCTTCAAGCTAAAGGTGGTTTTCCTCTGGGCTGTGCTGAGTGCTTGTTAACTTAGGGAGTTGCTACTAGGTGGTACACTGCAAAAAATGCTTTTCTTACTTAGAATTTTTGTCTTGTTTCCAGCCAAAATATCTAAAAGTTCTTAAATGAAGAAGGATTTTCTAGATGAGGAAAAAATATTGTCTTGTTTTCAGAAAATACAAGTCAAAAAGAAGTGCATTTTTGCTTGAAACAAGCAAAATAGTCTTCCAATGGGGCAAAAAAATAATTTTGTTTTCTGTTTGAAATAAGATTATTTTGCTTACCCAAGCATTTTTTTTTTACAGTTTTCCAGTTGTACCAGCTGTTAAAACTTGCCATGCAAAAAATGTTCTTACTTAGATTTTCGTCTTGTTTCCAGCCAAAATATCAAAAAATTCTTAAATCAAGAAGGATTTTCTAGATTAGTAAAATATATTGTCTTGTTTTCAGAAAAAGTGTCTTGTTTTTGTTTGAAACAAACAAAATAATCTGCCAATGGGGTAAAAAAAAGTCTTGTTTTCTGTTTGAATTAAGATTATTTTGCTTACCCCATTGGCAGATTATTTGCTTGTTTTAAGCAAAACTCACTTAATTTTGACTTGTTTTTTACTTATCATTTTTACTCGTCTAGAAAATCATTCTTAATTTAAGAATTTTCAGATGTTTTGACTGGAAACAAAACAAAAATTCTAAGAAAAGCATTTTTTGCAGTGTAGGGGCCAGTTTTATCAGCTGTGCTAAGGGTACAGCTTGCACTGGAAAAAATGTTTTCTTACTTAGATTTTTTGTCTTGTTTCCAGCCAAAACATCTGAAAATTCTTAAATCAAGAAGGATTTTCTAGATGAGTAAAATATATTGTCTTGTTTTCAGAAAATACAAGTCAAAATGAAGTGCATTGTTGCTTAGAAACAAGAAAATAATCTGCCAATGGGGCAAGAAAAATAATTTTGTTTTCTGTTTGAAATAAGATTATTTTGCTTGTTTTAAGCAAAATCTCACTTAATTTTGACTTGTTTTTTCAGAAAATGATATTTTCGCTGGAAACAAGACAAAAAAAAAATCTAAATAAGAAAAGCATTTTTTGCAGTGTGGCCTAGTTAAGACGTAAAGTTCTGACTTACGCTCTGCCAAATGTTTTTCAGTTGCACAATTAAACTTAGCTATAACACACTGCAAAAAATGCTTTTCTTACTTAGATTTTTTTGTCTTGTTTCCAGCGAAAATATCATTTTCTGAAAAAACAAGTCAAAATTAAGTGAATTTTTGCTTGAAACAAGCAAAATAATCTGCCAGTGAGGTAAGAAAAATAATCTTATTTTCTGTTTGAAATAGGATATTTTTGTTTACCCCATTGGCAGATTATTTTGCTTGTTCTAAGTTCTAAATTCTTAAAACAAAAACATATTTTTACTCATCTAGATAATCCTTCTTGATTTAAGAATTTTTAGATATTTTGGCTGGAAACAAGACTAAAAATCTAAGTAAGAAAAGCATTTTTTGCAGTGCATAACTACTTTTTAAATATTGGGATGTGCAAATAAACAGTCGTTTTTATATTCTGTGTTAAAAAAGCACACACATCTACTTTTAAATATTTGTTGTGCAATGGTCTGAACAGCCATGTGTAGAGGCGCTTTGCTTGTATCATAGTGCATGCATATGTGTGCACTGAAGCGTGTGTGTGCCAGCATGATTGCATTCCTGAGATTGCTGATCTGTAACCTTCAGATTAATTGTAACTGGATTGTGACTGGGTGATTGTTTAAGAGACCAGACCCAGTGACCTGCTTTCTGTCCAACACATACAAGCCTATTCAGTTACAATTTAGGATGTCATCATGTGTTTGTGCATTTACACTAGTTTTTGTATACTAGATTTTTAAAATAGTTTTGCTCTTAAAGCAATTTGATAGACCATTCATTAAAGGCTTATTAAAGACCAAAAGATTAAAGACCTATGTTCACACCAAAAACAATAACTGTTACTGTGTTAGCATCCACACCAGCGCACAATAATTTTTTTTAATACACTGCAGTTTTGTCGTCTACTGTTGTAAATGCAGAAAGTTGGGGGGATTCTGAGTGACTGAATCCACACAAAATTTCTGACAAAAAACAACAAAAACATAGGGCCCTATTATTTATTGTTGTAAAATAAAAAAAAATAAAAAATTTAAATTCTTAAAAAAATTTAAGAATTCAATTGATTATGTGTGCTTTTTGCTTATTAAAATTTTAACAATTAAAACAGAAAATGTAAAATTGTAAAAAATAAAAAAAAAATAAAAAAAAGTAAAATATATTTCATAGGACCCTAAATAATCCACACAAAATTTTTGACAAAACAACAACAACAAAAAATTGGTAAAAAAAAATATAAATAAATATTTATATTTTTTAAGAATTCAATTGATTATGTGTGCTTTTTGCTTATTAAAATTTAAACAATTAAAACAGAAAATGTAAAATTGTAAAAAAATAAAAATAAAAAAAAATAAAGTAAAATATATTTCATAGGACCCTAAATAATCCACACAAAATTTTTATTTAAAAAAAAATATAAATAAATATTTATATTTTTTAAGAATTCAATTGATTAGGTGTGCTTTTTGCTTATTAAAATTAAATTAAAAATTTAAACAGAAAATGTAAAATGGGAAGAAAATGGGAAAAAATAAAAGATACCTCATAGGGCCCTAAAAAATCCACACAAAATTTCTGACAAAAAAAACAAAAAAACAAAAACAAAAAAACAACAGGGACCTATTATTTACTGTTGTAAAATGAATACATAAATAAATACATTTAATATTATATATAATATAAATATATTTTTTAAATAATTCAATTGATTAGGTGTGCTTTTTGCTTATTAAAATTAAATTAAACAATTAAAACAGAAAATGTAAAATTGGAAAAATAATGAAAAAAAATATATACTTTAAAGGGCCTTAAAAAAACAAACAAACAAAAAAACATAGGGCCCTATTATTTATTCTTGTAACATAAATACATAAATAAATTATATATTTCTATTTATGAATTCGATTGATTAGGTGTGCTTTCTGCGTTTGAAAATTAAATCAAACAATTAAAACAGTAAACATAAAATTGAAAGAAAAAAGATACTTCATAGAGCCATAAAAGTTCATTTTTGTTACATTTTTAATTAATTGTTGTTAAATTATGTACGTTTAATGATTTCAATTAAGATGATTTTTGATTACTAAAATGTAACCATAAAATGGAATTCCGAAGAATTAGAACAAAAAAAAAAAAAAAGGAATTTGAGGAAAAATAATACAGATTTCATAGGGTTCTAGTATGATTCTGTAGCATTATCATAAAGCTCAGAAATGAGGCATGACCAGGTGGATTGAAAGCATTTTTGTGGAATAGCTGCACAAGTAATAGAGTCTGACAGACACAGGAGCCTGTAGCGCTGGCTCAGATGAAGTCATTGGGACTGTGTTTGAGTATTAGTGTTTGGGTTGGTGAGCGTTCTCGCTGTGGTTTCCTAGCGATGCTCAGCTCTGGAATGCGAGGGCGGGGTGTGAAGTGCAGCTGTGATGTCACCTCCTCAGCGACTCTGACACGCCATTGGCTGCCTGCCTCATAATGCCTTCTGATTGGCAGGACCTCTGATCCGTTTGAATCACTGACTGATGAAAGAACAAACAAGAGGCCCAAGACAGGGATCTTTCTATAGAAACTTTTCTTTTTTATTGCCAGATTGTTGTTCATTGCTGAGTTCTGGCAATGGAATATTCTGAATCCTGCTGTTTCGTGCCGAAGACAGCCGCGAGGAAAGCTTATAACTTTTAACCAATAACCGATCAATCTTTGCGATAGAAGTAAAATGGATCCTTTAGCCCTTCCCCAGACATAACCAAAGCGAACACATCCACTCCTGCAGTGATCCATGTTTGCATGTTCAAGAGTTTGTGACTGAAAGTGTGACTTTTAACACTCTTTAATGAATGATGGAGTCTGGCAGGTACGGGTTTAACACATTACAGATTAACAGAGGTTTAGCTTTACTCTGAGGAAAACACTGGCAGAACTGTTTTTCAGCCTAGAAGTCCATCAGAATATTTGAAAAGAATAGTGAAAATAAGAATCCTGGCTATATTTGTTCACCTCATTTATTTACACTACCAGTAAGATTTGTAATGTTTTTTTAAAGAAGCCTGAATTTATTTATTTATTTGATCCAAAGTACTGCAAAAACAGTAATATTTTAGAATATTTTCAAATTTTTTCAATTTGAATAGATTTTTAAAAATGTTTAAATCATTAATCCAGTCACAATATCCTTCATAAATCATGCAAATATGCTTATTTGCTGCTCAAAAAACATTTAACATTATGTTGAAAACAGCTGAGTGGATTTCTTTGACGAATAGTTCCTAAAAGTTCAGAAAAACAGCATTTATCTGAAATAGAAATCTTTTGTAACACTAGTATAAATATCTTTATCATCACTTTTGATCAATAGTATTAGTAGTAGTATTCATTTCTATGATTTCTAATTTCTATACTCCAAGCTTTTAAATGGTATAGTGTATAATGTTACAAAAGCGTTTTATTTCAGATAAATGCTGATCTTTGGATCTTTCTATTCATCAAAGAATCTTGAAAAAATGTACTCAACTGTTTTAAATTTTGATAACAATAATAATATATTTTCTTATTAGAATTATTTCTGAAGGATCATGTGACACTGAAGACTTAAGTAATGATCCCGAAAATTCAGCTTTGATCACAGGAATAAATTACATTAAAAAATATATTCAAAAAGAAAGCAGTTGTAATATTTTACAATGTTACTGCTTTTGCTGTATTTTGGATCAAATAAATGCAGGCTTGGTCCAGAAGAGACTTTTTTAAAAACATTACAAATCTTACAGTTCAAAAACTTTTGATTGGTAGCATATTTACCTCGTTCCAAACTGTTATGCTGCATTTTTGGAGAAAGGAGAAATTGTCGAAGAAGTGGAATAATGCAAGCAATTAAAAGTCCTAGTGCTGTTGAACTAAATAACTATAGTACTCTAATATGCTGAATCTCATTTGTCCAATGTACTCTATGAAATGCATATTATAATTATTATTATTATTCCACCCCAAAATTGTTAGTATTTTTTCAGTTTCAATATTTCTGGATTCCCTTTTCCCCGTTTTATTTTTTTCTCGGTTCTGTTTAAAAGGAGTAAAGTTTTAGTATTTGTATTTTTTTTTATTATATTTTATGTATAATTATGCAGTCCAATTATATTTATATTTAAATTAATCACGATTTGTCGATTCTTATCAACTGTTAGATTTTTAAAAATCCTCGATTTAATTTTGCCCGCTTCCACTAACCGGCAAATTTCCGGAGGTGTGGCATTTCACAGACAAGAATCCATGAAACGCATTATTAGACTGTTTTCCAAGGCTGCATTTTATATCAAACCCATTTAAAATCATAATTAAATTCAGTTAAATTCAGTTCAATATATTCGATGCAGGTTTAATATATGTGCGTCAGTTATTTACATGCGTGTAGGTTACATACGTGCGTCTCACAGCAGCTCCTTTCACAGTATGCTGTTCCACAGGAACTGTCATTATTTACACCTGTGGAGCCTCTCAAACTCCATCTCTGCATGTTGTTGTGAGTTTGGATTTATTATAACGTTAATTTGGGAAGGCAACGTGCACCATTTCATCAGATTTGTAAGGTAAATCATTTATAAACCTATGCAAACTCAGTGTTCATCGCGATTTCAAAATAAAAGTTCAAGTTTACACGTTTTGATGTCCACATATTCATTAAATTACTGTGACTATAGCATTTTGTGGTAAAGATATGGCCAAAAATTAAAGATTAAGTAGACATTTGACTTAAATGTTGTTTAGTCAATATTAAACAAGGATTAGATCGAAAGTGAAGTGTAAAAACAATCGTGAGGTGGTTGGCGCCCTCTGCAGGCCTTTGTTGTAACGCTTAATGTACATTACCTCCATTGTTTATAATGTATTATGTAATGTATTTCAACAGTTTGTGCAATAAAACCATGATTTCTTGCTTTTGATTCTTTATTTGAACTAATTATTATTGCCTCATTTATGTTATGTATGTATTTTAAGTATTTTTAAATATTATTGTTCACACACACACACACACACACACACACACACACACACACACACACACACACACACACAAATATAATAATAGTGCCCTATGAAATCCGTTTTATTTCCAAATTCAATTATTCCCATTTAAATTATTCTATAGTCTGTTTTAATGGTTAAATAACATTTTTGAATCAAAAAGCCTGTCTAAATAATTGAGTTTTACAGTTTTATTTTTTTACGAAATTCCTTTTTATGACTTTTCTAGATTCCATTTTAAAGGTTCCATTAAATTTTAATAATCAAACGCATCTGTAATTTATTTTTTGATTAAAATAACATGTTCTTAAGTAAAATGGTTTATTTCTTTGCGGGAAATTAGTCTTTCAGATTAAATCGATATATTAGTTGATAGATTAATCAATATAAAAATAGTTGTCAGTGGCAGCCCTAATTAGATTTATATATATTTTAAAATATTTGCTAAAATATATTTTAGCAAATTAAACATTTGTGGATTGGATGTTAATGGAAAAAAAAATCATACAAATAATTTTGAGTTTTCATTTTGTGGTTAACTTTTTTTAAAGGATATCATTTCAGCTTCATAAATCTAAGTACAACCCTACAGCCCTTAATAAAAAAAATACAAAGATCAACAAAGTTTAATTGCATTGATGTCTTTTTCTTTCTTGTCTTCTTTTCCTCTTAGTCTTTCTTCTCTATGATTTTTCCTCTCTCTGTCTCTCTCTCTCTCTTTCTGTTGTCTGATTGTAGGTGTGTGTCTGATGCATGTATTCTGTCTGCATTTCAGGAGCATGTCAAGTCATCGCGGTAACACAGGGCAGGGGCAGCCTGCTCAAGTCTGAGCCTGTCCCAGAATGCACCAGCTGTTCCGTCTCGTTCTGGGACAGAGAGACCTGTCCCGTGCTGGAGACCTCTTCTCTCTGGATGACAGCGAGATTGAAGACTGTCTGTCCCAAGCCCTGGAGGAAATCAAAGTCATATCTTGTGCACCAGTGAGTACACCGATCCCAAAATAGTACATTCATGACATAACATTCTGAGTTTAATGAGGTCAATTGTTTATTTAAAGGGGTCATCGGATGCATAACTCACTTTTACATGTTGTTTGAACATTAATGTGTGTTGGCAGTTTGTGTACACAACCACCCTACAATGATAAAAATACACCCAGTGGTATTTTTTTAAATCTTTTAAAGTAATATCCCCTTTTTAAAATCAGGTCATTCTCAGCTTCTTGTGGGTGTGACGCCACAGACAGAGGCCCCTCCCACGATAGCTGATTGACATGAGCGTCTTATCTTAGCCCCGCCCCCACCCATCTGAAACAGTCCGACTCTGATCACCATAGTGTCGACTCAGGTGCAGAGGAAGACTCTAATTGAGCGATTGAGGTGTTCTGTTGTTGGATGTAATACTGAACATAGCAGTCGTCATTTACTAACGACATCTGAGCTGCTGAAGATGCAGAGGCTTAACATTAGTTTTGCTTTTGAAAATAAAGCGCCGATCCTGATCTACATATGTGTCTGTGTTCGCGCGAATCATTCGTGATGCAGCTTTACCCACAGCAGAAGTGAGTAGAAGGGTTTTTTTATGCATCTTTGCAAATGGCCTTTCTTAATAATGTGATAGTTACCAAGTTTCACAGCTAAATGTGGCTAAATGCAGCTGAAGTAAACATTACGGCTCGTCATCCCACTGCAGAGAGGGGCGGGGCGAGCAGAGCTCATTAGCATTTAAAGAAAGATGCAACAGAATGGCTCGCTCTAAAAAGGGCTGATTTTGACAAGATAAAAAGAGTGTTTTT
This sequence comes from Garra rufa, assembly GCF_049309525.1. Classification (NCBI taxonomy): domain Eukaryota; kingdom Metazoa; phylum Chordata; class Actinopteri; order Cypriniformes; family Cyprinidae; genus Garra; species Garra rufa. The sequence goes on along the minus strand of NC_133371.1, from coordinate 5,411,193 downwards.
TACTCCACCATTGAGAAATTTTAACCAAAGTATGTTACAGACTTCTCATTAAGACCCTATAGAATCATATCAACTTGTGGAAAATGTGCATCCGATGACCCCTTTAATAAAACATCTTTTCCAAAGTCCACCTAGAATGTTACTCAGTGTTTTTATTTTCCTACCAAATGTGTATTTTTGTCTGGTTTGTCTTATTTTCAAGCAAACTGCACTTATTTTATTTTTTTCCCTGTGGAAACAAAATATCTTATGTCATTTTGCTTATCTAGTAAATGCATTTTAATTTAGGAATTTTTAGATACTTTGACTAGAAACAAAACAAAATACTAAGTAAGATAAGCTTTTTTCGCAGTGTATAATGTGCATTTATAAACACGACAAGCGTGTTCCAATTGTAATGAGGATCCTAACAAATGCCAACAAAGGAGGAACTTTAAGGTCTGTGGAATTCTGCCAAAATATAAAGCTTAGTGGTTTTCTAATTATTACTATTATTATTATTATTATTATTCAATACTATATATATTTTTTTACATTTCTTTATTTTAATGTACAATAGTTGAAACAGTAATATGTTTATTTATCTTTATCTGAAAATTAGGGCTGTCAAAATAACGCGTTAACGCAAATGAATTTCAACGGCACTAATTTTATTAACATGCATGATTAATGCAGCATGCATTTTCTGTTTGATCCATTACCTAGCCAATAGTAAAACAAATGGATGCACAATGTCACAATGCCAATGCCAACCTAGAGAATAACCTAGTGTGTACCGGTTATTAATAGCATGCCAAATGAAAACAGATGAAACAGAAAATCGTGCTACTAGTACACATTTTCATGAGACTGGGCTCTTGAATCAGTACATTATAATGAAAACAATACCTAAAGAAATTAAAAGAAGCAAGTTTTTGTGATCACATAGTTTTAAACGGGTAAACTCCTGGCAAGTCCAAGGATCCTGAAGGCATTCAAACAGTGAGTTAAAAACAATGATTATAATGCAGAGAATAGTGACTTATGTCCAGATGCTGGTAAACGATTCTTTTCAGCGATTGAATCATGATCATAATTCAGGATTTATTTTTCAATCATTATTTCGTATTACTCAAGTTGTCTGACCACAGAAACACTAAAATATAACAATGCAAACTTTTTTGTTGAGAACTTGGCTGCATCAGATGACAGTATGTGGGCACTGAGACGCAAACAAATGTAATAATAACTAATAAATGTATTTTGCATGTTCAGAAGAAGTGTCCTGCAAATAATGTAAACAGACCTGTGTAAGTAAATTGCTCAGTGCAAAGAAAGAGAAGTAATGGGAACCTGATATTTCTTTCATGTGTCTAATAGACATGAACAAGTTATTTGAAAAACATCTGTGACCTTTGAAACATGTCTAGTCTTCATTCTCTATGTCAAGTATGGTTTCACTAACAATAAACATACATTTGCTTAAACTTAAAGCATCCAGATTTGTCCATGCACATATTGATTAGAGTATTAAAGACAGCCCTACTGAAAATATAATAATAATAAATGATTATTATTATAATGGGGAAAAAGAACAGGTTTTCCTTTCTTTTTGTCCCTAGCTGATCACATGCTTAGTTGATGTTATTCTGTTATGAAGTTAGAGAGCATATGGCTTGTTCTGGCTGATCACTGACCCTGTCAGCACTGCATATATGAATAATTTGAATAAGGTGACCCCTCATTGCCACACTGAGTGTATTTTAAATTTAAATGAGTAAACTTCCACAGGAATGTTGCCGTCAGCGAGCGTGATGAAGCCAGTTCCTCTTGCCTGATTGGGCTTCTTTGTTCTGGCTGGCTTTTGTAAACAGATTTGGGCTCATCCAGCGTCTCAGGGGTAGCCTTCTCTCGTTCTCTTTTCGTCTCGTTCTCTCTTCTCTTGTATTTCTCTCTCCAGGGCCTATAGTGTCCTCCTTTCCACAGTCACTTGCATAACATTCTCATTCTTAACATGCCACGCCACAAAGATGACAATATTTGCTGCCAAACTTTCCAGTTTATAGACACCTAATGCTTTCAGAAATTTAAATAAAGCTGGTGCCATGTAAATTCTTTGTAGCCAATGGATGGATGTCAGTCCATAAATGTAAGAAGACCTATTCACTGGATTTTGAAATAAACACGTATATATAATACATGTGTTTACTTAAACATGATGGATGCAAACCAAAAAACAAGATTCACTGCAAAAAATGCTTTTCTTACTTAGATTTTTTGTCTTGTTTCCAGCCAAAATATCTAAATATTCTTAAATCAAGAAGGATTTGCTAGACAAGTAAAAAGTATTGTCTTGTTTTCAAGTCAAAATTAAGTGCGTTTTTGCTTGTAACAAGCAGTGTTGGGGAGGTTACTTTGGAAATGTAATAGATTACAGATTACAAATTACCCTATTTAAAATGTAATAAGTAGTGTACCTTTTCAATTACTTTAGAAAAGTAAAGTAACTGATTACATCTGATTACTTTTTGATTACTTTTAAGTTTCTAATGGATATTTTCAACTAAATCATTTTCAAGCATTTATACCAAGCAGGTGTGACCTTACAGTAGTTCATTGTTAGAATTTAAAAATCTTTCATCACTTGAATTAAGATTACATTAATTAAATTTTAAAGAACAGCCATCACAAAACCAGACCTTATAACAAAAAAATTGTTTACTGTTGTTACAAAATCAAAATTTTGCATAGCTATGACAGGACACACTGGCAAGTAACAATGCTTTGAAAAACGTAAATCTTAAAAAAGATTTCTTTAAATATCTAAATTATCTAAATAATAGATAATTATTTTTAGTTATATTTAAGAGAAAACACAATTCTAGATTATAATAATGTAGTAAAAACAAGTTCTTCTTACTGATATAATAAAAAAAATAGTAAAAATTTGCATACTATTATTTTTTACCACTATGTGTGAAGGGAAATCATTATACCATACAGGGCTAATAATTATTTCTCACTAACAAAAGAAAGAATAGATTCTAGAATAGATACTGCCAAATCCAAACAGACTCTATCATTGTAGCTGTGTCATAAAATCCATGGTATTGTTTATTTATTTATTTTTTAAATAATACATTTCATCTAAAACACTGCTTAGATTCAGTGACCAACTGGGCTGCTTCACTAGATGATAGCTCGATTTTGCAAGACAAAATGGGACGAACTAATTGAGAGATTTGTCCACTAGGTGGCACGTTAGGTCAACATCGATCATTATAGAGAAAAGTTTCAAGCCCTTGACAAAAATAGATCTATATTATTCGAAAATAAACTAAACTGCAGCGGATTTTCATCCTTCAAATCATTAGTCATGTTTCAGCTGAAAATCACGCAGTAGTGTAAACACTGATTTTACAAATGACACTCAAAATTAAAATAGGTTAATGTGATAAAATCGCAAGTTAGATCTGACATTACCAACCTTATTCAAGGAGAAAAAATGCGATATTTTTTGTGAAAGGGTTCATAAATACAAGTGTGTCTGGTAAATGCAGCTAGCAGGCAAGCTAATTTGTTATGAATGTTTTTAATATTGGTCTCGAATACACAAAGAGGACGATGAACGCGCTGACAAAGAGGATTAACCTAATTGGCAGACGTGGTGCACCGCAAATTCAAACCAATCAAAAGCATCAGAATAGCACCGCTTTAATAAATGGCTTTAGCAGAAGGCATCGTGCATATCAAAAACAGGCAAAGCAACAGATTAATATTATTCAACATATCCCAGATTTTTAAAGAAAATTTTTAGATGTAACCCCATTTGTAATCTTTAACATTTTCATGAGTAACTAATTTAATTACACATTTTTCTAAGTAACTGTAATGAATTACTGTTACATCTATTTTGCAATTAAATTACGTAACGCCGTTACATGTAACTAGTTACTCCCCAACACTGGTAACAAGCAAAATAGTCTGCCAGTTGGGTAAGAAAAATAATCCTGTTTTGTGTTTGAAATAAGATTTTTTTGCTTACCCCATTGGCAGATTATTTTGCTTGTTCTAAGCAAAAACTCACTTAATTTTGACTTGTTTTTTCTGAAAGCAAGACAATACTTTTTACTCGTCTAGAAAATCCTTCTTGATTTAAGAATTTTCAGATATTTTGGCTGGAAACAAGACAAAAAATCTACGTAAGAAAAACAATTTTTGCAGTGTTTATGGTAAACAATTGATAAATCTGGCATGACTCTAAATTGCTTTCATTATAATGAAAGTGTAAAGTAAAATTAGAGTAAAAGCCATGAATATACCCTAGTATAAATAGCATATTAAAATTTCCACAGTTTGATTTCCTTTGATTTCTGCTGTCATATGGCACAGATTTCACATGCACCTGAGAATGTGCAACATGTGACAGAGTCTTAAATACACATGTCTTTCATTCAGTGATGTGATTTGTGATTGGTTGCAGGACTACTTGACCAATGACAATGACCAAGCGGTGGTGGAGATCTGCATCACGCGCATCACTACAGCCATTAGGGAAACCGGTTCGATTGAGAAGCACGGAGCAGCTCTCGTGTCCTTATGGGAGTCGTGTCTTGAGCATAACCTCCAGCCGCAGGGCAAGGATGAAGACACGCCCCATGCCAAGATCGCCTCAGACATCACCAGCTGCATCTTGCAGGTAGGAGCAACACTTAAGGGCCAGAGCACATAAATTACCCTGAATGATTTCCCTACATTTATAAACACAACAGCAGATTCCTCACAGTAATAGTCTGGGCCAACGTACCTGGATGCCACCATGTTTGCATAAAATCACATCTGCAAATGCAACTAAATATTTTTTTGGATTTCCTGAGTCCCAAATTGAATGTAACACAGCATGAGAAAAGCACTAATGCACATGGTTTGATATTTTGTGATCTTAAAGGAGTTTAAGAATTTACAGATAATGTACTCAAGTTTATTTATATAGCACCGCCACCTTAAAAGCAATGAGTGCTGACCAAGGTGCTGCACAACCAAAAATCAACTAACAAAAGCATTAAGACAAATAGAATATTAAATCATTGAAAAATAAATTAGTAATGCAAACATCACAAGACAACAGAGATACAACAGAATATGTTCAAATTAAACAAAAGCCTGAGAAAAAAGATATGTTTTGAGAGACAATTTAAAAGAAGATAATGTAGGGGATGATCTGATAGATAAGGGCAAAGAGTTCCAGAGCATAGGACCATGAACCGAAAAAGCCCTGTTAAACTAAGTGCGTTTAAACTAAAACAATAAAATAAAACTAAATTGATAAAACAAAACAATAAGACCGGAGAGCAGCGGCAAACAATTCGCACAGCATTCACTCAACCGGAAGTATCATTACCATTACTCACCCCCTTGTCATCCAAAATGTTCATGTCTTTCCTTCTTCAGTCGTAAAGAAATAGTTTTTTGAGGAACACATTTCAGGATTTCCCTCCATAAAGTTCTATGGTGCCCCTGAGTTTGAACTTCCAAAATGCAGTTTAAATGCAGCTTCAAAGGGCTCTAAACAATCCCAGCCTAGGAAGAAGAGTCTTATCTAGTGAAACGATCAGTTCTTTTCTAAAAAAAAACAAAACAAACAAAAAAAAAAACAATTTAGAATTTAAATACTTTTTAACTGTCTAGCTCTGCATGTACTCTGTGTATTCCGGTTAAAGACAGTTAGGGTATGTCGAAAAACTCCATTTCATTTTCTCATTCAACTTCAAAATCGCCCTACATCGCTGCAGAAGTATCAACCCAGTGTTTACAAAGTGGACATACAAAGTAGGTCAAACGCCCATTACAAAAAAAGGTAAAACAGCAATGTAGGATGATTTTGAAGTTGGTGGAGAAATGAGATGGGAATTTTTTCGAAAGTATGATAGGATGCATGCAGAGTATGTTGCTTTAGATTTAGATTTGTAGCACTTAATAGCAAAGAACAAATATTGACACAGACTGTACATAAAGATTGATTTAAGAAATCTTTGATACAGAAACATGCCCTGTGCAAGCTATTTTTCATGTTTAAAATACAAGCAAGAACGCAGTTTTCTATGAATATCCAAACAATTGCAAATGTTGATTTTATATAACAATTAAACAAAAAGACAGTGACTTGCCGCTACCTACTGGCAAATTTAGTTTTAAATCTAATCACTTAATTTTGCCATCATTTATTGTTTTTAATAATAAATGACCCTGGACCACAAAACCAGTCATAACCAATTTTTTTAAATTGAGATTTATACATCATCTAAAATGGTGTATTCCATTGGTGTATGGTTTGTGAGGATAGGACAATATTTGGCCGAGATACATCTATTTGAAAATCTGGAATCTAAGGGTGCAAAAAAAATCTAAATATTGAGAAAATCACCTTTACAGTTGAAAATGAAGTTGTTAGCAATGCATATTTTTTACAAGTTTTGACAATTATGCTAGGAAATTTACCAGATATATCCATGGAACATGATCTTTACTTAATATCCTAATGATTTTTGGCACAAAAGAAAAATGTATCATTTTGACCCATACAATTTATTTTTGCCCATTGCTACAAATAAGACTGCACTGAAAAGCATCTTACTTAGATTTTTTTTGCCTTGTTTTCAGCCAAAATATCAAAAAATTCTTATATCAAGAAGGATTTTCTAGACAAGTAAAAATTATTTTTAAGTCAAAATTAATCAAGTTTTTGCTTAGAACAAGATTTTTTTTTTTTTTTACACCATTGACAGATAATTTTACTTGTTTCAAGCAAAAATATACTTAATTTTGAGTAGTTTCTTTCTGAAAACAAGACAATCATTTTTACTCATTTAGAAAATTCTTTTTGATTTAAGAATTTTCAGATATTTTGGCTGGAAACAAGACGAAAAATCTAAGTAAGAAAAGCATTTTTTGCAGTGTGGTTTGTGCTACTTAAGACTGGTTTTGGGGTCCAGGGTCACATATTAATAATACACTTAATAGAGTGTTAAGAATATAAAATAAAAGATAAATATTGTGCAGGTACTCAGAAAAATGTTAGATGCCCAAAGGGTACGCAACTGTAAAAGTTGTAAAAGTTTTACTGTAAAAGTAAAAATAACTAATCGTTCCACCTCGACTGGGATCGTTTAGAGCCCTTAGAAGCTGCATTAAAACTGCATTTTAGAAGTTCAAACTCAGGGGCACCATAGAAGTTAAAACATATTTTCTTTGGCGCCAAGACCATCTTGGATGACAAGGGGGTGAATACATTATCTGTACATTTTTGTTCTGAAAGTGAACTACTCCTTTAACCATTGACATTCATAGATCAATGTCACGCTGTAGACTGCCATCGCTCTAGATATAGATATTTACCCAATTATAATGGCTTTCATTGGCTAAGAAGCCATGTAAAGCTGCCAGCCACAATTTTATTCAGCGTCATGTTTAGGGGCGTAAAAATGTAAAGTGGATCCGTGAGAGGGTTTGGCGTCACAACAGCTTTGTTTTCAGGTGGACCGTTAAAGAACGTGACACACACGTCTCCAGGAAATCCTGTAAAAAGCACCCCATTGGATGATGAGTTCATTTGTGCATCTTATGCATCTGTCATTCTGATGTCTGAGGCTGAGACTATAATTATGACGACTTTCGCTTCTGAGAACCCCAGAAATGTGAAAACGGTCCATATTTGTCAGTTCTGAAGCAATAATTACACTCATTCTCAGGGAGTGAAGTGACATGTCTCCAAATGGAACAGACACGCCTGACAACAGCAATTAGCCGTAATCTCTTTTTAATTATTTCTGTTTCAAAACAATTTTTCACAGGCATGACACAGTTTCTCCTGCTTCTCTCTCTCTCTCACACACAGTCACTCATTCACTTATATAATAAGCCGCATATGAATCTTACAGCAAGGCTTAGAGAGAGGCTGAGCTAGAGTGATGCATTCTGGGTAGTGGTGGAGATCAGTATTCATTAGAGAGCTGCAGCTTGAGTCTTATGCCTGAGTTCTTCAGAACTATTTGTGGAAGGGCTCTTTGATCTGAGCAGCAGTCACATATTCAAGTGGGTGTTTTATAATTAGCTTGGGATCTTTGGAAGTTATTTGCCCTGCGTCACGCTTTTTAAAGTTTTAGTTCCGATATTCAAAGATATGTTCCCTTTGGGCAAGAATATAAAGGACCATTCTTTTTACAGAAAAGGCAAATCTTTTAAATGAAATTCCACATGTCTGTTGTGTACAGTAACTAGATTTATAAATATGTTTTTGAAGAAATCACTAACTATGCCACTCAAATTGTTAAGATTTAAACATTCAGGGGAGACTTCAGACAAAAACAGTTTTTCATGCACCTGTCAAGTTTGAGATTTCGGCTTTTTGGTTTTTCATGAAGTGTTTTTTCAGACTAGTGGAAAGAAAAGATCCAAAAGACACCCTTAAGTGTTCATTTTATAGCACTTTATCTATTTGTGTCAATAGATTTCAATTACAATCCATATTTTTAAAAGCCCAAACTTTACTTTTTATTCCTGTCTATATTCTGAAGGTTTTACAGAGGGATTTGTTCATATATAATTTGCTGCATTTTATACAACATTTTATTTCCCAAAATACTGTAAAAAATATATAATTTCTGCCTGTTCTAAGTATTTTTCTAAATTGTGGAGTGACAAAATGAAATACCCAAAAATCCTTCTGTAAAAACTTTTGACTCAAATCTGAAAAAAAAATTAAACAAGAATTTTGAAACTGACTTCATCCATTGTTTATAATTTTGTACTAGAAATGTATGCAAATTAGTGCATATTTTATTAAATAATGCCTCATTTGCATGTTAAAACAATGTTTTAGAAAACTTGTAATACAAAAAAATGTTTGCAATTAATAATATAATTAATCAACTGGGTAAGGCGATAAAACTCTTTATTATTCGTTTATTATTCACATTTTTTTTACCCTATTCACCTGCAGCGCCTTAATCAAATAATTTTTTGACCACATATATCAAATGTAATTGCTATGTAGTGTAAAACGTTTCTCCATCACAAAATAACTTACCATTTCTTGCAATATCCATGTGATTTTCCACCGGACATGTTCACATCTTCTACTCTAGAGGGCAGCAGAACATTTCACATCTTTCTCTATTCAGTTCAGTTTGATCTTAACATGTTTACTGCTGCCTTTAATGCCTTATATAGTATCTCTTGTTATTTTTATTAAATTAACTAAGCAGCCAGCTAACCCTTATGTGATCATTCTCTGAATCTATTAAAATCTTTATGGAGTGATGTTGGCATACACTAGTCAGAATTAGCACACGCTGGTACATTGATTTTGCTTTATTTGAATGAAGCTTCTAATTGAGCTTCTCAATTCAGTCTGCAATGTTTGTATTGGTCGTAACTAGTAAACAGTTTGCAGTTAATTGAAAGAATATGTGACCTGAGATGCAGGTCTAAAGTTGGGTTGTTGTTGTTTTTCCAGAATTACAACAGGCCTCCGGTGATGGCATTAGCGGTTCCAGTGGCAGTGCGCTTCTTGCAGCAGGGGAACCAAGAGCTCAGCAGAAACATGTCCAGCTACTTGTCACTGGCTGCCATTGCTAAAGCTGAACTCCTGGCCCAACACACAGAGGCCATCACCTGCAGCGTGCTGGGAGGTAAGGGAGGTCACTAACACTGCATTGACACACACAAAATCCTCACAGTTTTATCATGGATGGCAGTGTGCTGTGGGTCGTTTCCTAAGCAGTCATGGTGTCTTTATCTTCTTAGTTTTGTCTTTATCTTCCATTTAAATCTGAGGTACCCTTACGAAAAATAATTTTATTTAAGTGTTCTATTAGTATACTTCGTTTGAACTAAAAATCAGTCTACTTTTTATGTACTTCTCAGAAATGTGCTTTAAATACCTCTCATAAATATACTTAAAATTACATTTAAGTATACTTAACTTATACTTGGAAAAAGTCTAAGTATATTTAAGCTCTACTTGTGCTTTACGAATCTGTGTTTTCATTGTTATACGCTAGGGGCGCTATTACACATCTTCTGTACAGAATTTCCAAAACACAAGTGAAGAAGAAACCGAAACAACAGATGCTTCCACATGTAATCTAACACAATCATCAGACATAAAACAGCATCAGAACCATAGATATGGAAAACTGTGTAACGTTATGGAATAAAATGTCCACCCATGAAGAGGTGATAATGACTGTCAAGCTTTGGGGTGTTGATAAACTCCATCTACGTTTTGATTATCATCAATAGTCTTTTTGTTCAAAATGTTGTTTATTTATTTATTTTTTATTTATGAAACTAACCCACATTCAAGTGTTTATAAAAAAGAATGCATGAAGCTAGACTTTTTGTTTGCAAGCAGATATATTTTTTTCTTTTGATGTTTTGTTATGTTCAGATATTTATATATCAAAATATAAACAAATTAATACCTAAATAGGGACATAGCAGTATACTTAAAGTATGATGTAAAGTTCACTTAAAGAAAACTAACAAGCATACTTGCAGTATAAATCTGCTAAACTAGTAGTTTACTGAGTAGTTTACTATACTTCAAAGTGTACTAAAATGCATAAAATGTATTTAATTAGTAAACTATCAGTATACCTATAAGTTCGCTTTCAGTATACTTGCAGTACAAACTGAAAACAGATGTAAACTAGTTGTGTAGTCGAAGTTTACTACTGTTATACTTAAAGTATACTTTTATATACTAGAAAGTGGGCCAATTTAGTCCCAAGAAGTATTGAAATAGTACACTTAAAAGTATACTACTAGTACAGATATTTGTATACTTACTACATAAAGTATACTTGAACTTTACTTAAGTATACTCAATAAAATAAACTTGAAGTATACTTATTTTTGGTAAGGGTAGTCACAAGCCGTGTCACAAGTCCTTGTGACAAGCAGAAGGAACATTTGACAATCTTTTGCTCATCATTTACCCTCTTGCTGTACCAAAAGAACATATTTTGAAGAATGTTGGTACCCAGTCAACAATTTCATCTCACAGAGAGCTCCCAGGATACTCATGATGTGGTCACAGTGTGAGGTCACAGTGAGCTAAAAGTCTGAAACCGTGTGCTTATACTGTGAAACCATTATTGTGTTAAACTCTTTCTGTTAGTTTAGGCTGGCTGCACACTAGATGATTTTCAAATCTTAACCGATTTTCAAACCATGGGAGACCACGGACATGAAGACAGTTTTTGACGATGTTTAGCCTCATAATCCTCTGAACGCGCACACGATTCGAGCAGACCACGAGACGGCACACTTGTGGATTGTAGGAACTTTTTCACAGTGACATGAGATCTCACAGAGACTCGCAAGAGCAAACATTTTTGCCCACTGACAAAGAAATGATCAGTCTATAATTTTAAAGGTAGGCAATTTTAACAGTGAGAGACAGAGTAACAACAAAAAATTGCAGAAAAAATGCATTTAAAAAAGTACTCTCTTAAAGGGAATGCTCCTAATCTCAGTTTGTTACCTGTATAAAAGACACCTGTCCACAGAAGCAATCAATCAATCAGATTCCAAACTCTCCACCATGGCCAAGACCAAAGAGCTGTCTAAGGATGTCAGGGACAAGATTGTAGACCTACACAAGACTGGAATGGACTACAAGACCATCGCCAAGCAGCTTGGTGAGAAGGTGAGAACAGTTGGAGCGATTATTCACAAATGGAAGAAACAAAAGATAACTGTCAATCTCCCTCGGTCTGGGGCTCCATGCAAGATCTCACCTCGTGGAGTTTCAATGATCATGAGAACGGTGAGGAATCAGCCCAGAACTACACAGGAGGATCTTGTCAATGACCTCAAGGTAGCTGGGACCATAGTCACCAAGAAAACAATTGGTAACACACTATGCCGTGAAGGACTGAAATCCTGCAGCGCCCGCAAGGTCCCTCTGCTCAAGAAAGCACATGTACAGCCTGTCTGAAGTTTGCCAATGAACATCTAAATGAGACCAAAATCAAGCTCTTTGGCATCAACTCAACTCAACCGTGTTTGGAGGAGGAGGAATGCTGCCTATGACCCCAAGAACACCATCTCCACTGTCAAACATGGAGCTGGAAACATTATGCTTTGGGGGTGTTTTTCTGCTAAAGGGGACAGGACAACTGCAAATGGGTCATGGATGGGTATTCCAGCATGACAGTGACCCAAAACACATGCCCAAGGTCACAAATGAGTGGCTCAAGAAGAAGCACATTAAGGTCCTGGATGGGCCTAGCCAGTCTCCAGACCCTAATCCCATAGAAACTCTGTGGAGGGAGCTGAAGGTTCGAGTTGCCAAACAACAGCCTCAAGACCTTAATGACTTTGAGAGGATCTGCAAAGAGGAGCAAACAAAATCCTTCCTGAGATGTGTGCAAACCTGGTGGCCAACTGCAAGAAAAATCTGACCTCTGTGATTGCCAACAAGGGTTTTGCCACCAAGTACTAAGTCATGTTTTACGAAGGGGTCAAATACTTATTCCACTCATTAAAATGCAAATCAATTCATACATTTTTTGAAATGCTGTTTTTATTCTGTCTCTCACTGTTTAAATAAACCAACCTTAAACATTATAGACTGATCATTTCTTTCAGTGGGCAAAAGTACAAAATCAGCAGGGGATCAAATAATTATTTTCCCCACTGTACCTGTGATTTTGCCTGGTAAGTGTTTATATTGTTGAGAATTGGATAGGTTTAGGGTAGGAGTGGGATTAGATGCTCTAATATTTTCTAATATCTATGCACTTCATTTTTTATACCAATAAAACGTATACTTTTATATATGCAAAAAATTACGCGCTTCATGATCTGACGCTACAGGAGTACCCTGAGCAATAAAAAGTGATGCCGAGGGCTCCTGACCATGGATCAATATGTGACGAGTCTGAATAAACGTGAAATGTTATCTGATTTGCTGTGTATGGTGCTACACCCGTTTCTCATATTATTTAGACAGACAAACTTGTTGCATTTATCCTAGTTAGGAAACATCATTCGGTGTGGAATTAGGTTTAGGGCTGAGGTAGGTAATTGTTAAGTTTGTTTGACAAGAATATTGTTCTAGGACCAGCTTGGCAAAGTTACTGTCACCATGTGCTGTATTTGATTACGCAATAGAATAGAATACTGAGTCATGAAAGGTATAAAACGTCATATTCCCCATGATTCAATGCTTTCCAGACTGTGCACCTCATTGCCTTTGTGGTAATTAGAGATGTCCCTTTGTGCCTTTACAAGAATATCCACACACAGAGACTAGTGATTGTTTATTTTCCACAACACTAGTGTGCCACACACAGCATTAGCGTAGTGTAGATGACGTATGGACGTATGGTTCTGATTTCTGGTTCTGAATCCATGCAGTTAAATAGGTCGATTGAGACATCCACAATGAAGCAAACTTTATTACATCCATTGTTCTTCTAAATTGGTTGCAGTATGTGTTATTCTGTGTTTTTTGAATGGAACATTTGCATTTTTTAAAGAGTCGGTCTGACATAGAAGGAATGGGTGGTATATTTAACATGGTGTATGTGCCAAAATACACTATCCCTCAGCTGTTCAAACTCTCCACTCACGCAAATCGTTGCCCATCGAAGATAAAGATCTCACTGGTGGGGTTTTACTTATTGTGTTAAAACTGTCATTATGGAAGGGTCAGTCTGCGAATTTGTTGGCCAAAGTCATCAGAGGCGAAGAACATTTGGGAATAGTGTGGTCAAATTGACATCGACCTCAGCTCATTGTCATATGGTTTGGGTCAGCCAAAGGACAGCAATATTGTAAATGCCTTCAAGCCACAGAATAAATACTGAAACACTGAAAATGTTATCAAAATTTAATATCAGTCAGTATTGATGATTATCACAATAAACTTCAAATCTTAAAGGTGCAATAGGAGATCTTGGGAAATGCTAACTTGATAGCACTGAAAGGGAACATCTCACCCTCCCTGCAAATCGCCGTCCAAAGCCACACTTCCCGAACGCATCTACACACAAAGACCAGACGACCAGAGACAAGATAGGAAAACTGTGTTGCTATTAATGCACGGGAGTGACGTATTTTGCCAGAGTTTAATAAAACGCCTCACGTGTTTGCACACTCGTCCACATACATGGGAATTGAGCAAGGAAAATTTACACAAGCATGCATCCAACTCAGGTCACAAACAGAAAGGAAATAAATAAAAGACAGATGTCAGTAGAGCGAGTCATCTCTTCACCTTTCCAGAACGTACAGACAATTCGTCACATATTGACACAAACGCTCAGGATACCTTGTTAGCATAATTTTTTTCCATTGCTTTCAATGAGTAACCTTTGGTGTCTTACACAGATGTGATGGGCGTGGGAAATTACATATTTGTGGTAAATTACGTATACAATAAATAGCTGTAAATAAATATTTACACAATACATAGTGGGGAAAATAATTATTTGATCCCCTGCTGATTTTGAGCGTTTGCCCACTGATAAAAAAAAAAAGATCAGTCTATAATTTTAAAGGTAGGTTTATTTTAACAATGAAAGACAGAATAACAACAAAATAATGTTTTATATATATTATATAATATTGATCCCCTATCAATCAGCAAGATTTCTGGCTCCCAGGTGTCTTTTATACAGGTAACAAGTTGAGATTAGGAGCATTCTCTTAAAGACAGTGCTCCTAATCTCAGTTTGTTACCTGTATAAAAGACACCTGTCCACAGTAGCAATCAATCAATCAGATTCCAAACTCTCCACCGTGGCCAAGACCAAAGAGCTGTCCAATGATGTCAGGGACAAGATTGTAGACCTACACAAGGCTGGAATGGGCTACAAGACCATCGCCAAGCAGCTTGGTGAGAAGGTGGCAACAGTCGGTGCGATTATTCACAAATGGAAGAAACAAAAGAAATAAACAACTGAAAGATGTCACGACCAGGTCTTGAACCCAGAATGTGTTGCTTGAAGCTCAAAGTGCTTACCACTACACTATGGAGCAGTGTGGACCCAAATTTGCAAAAACTTTCAAGAGGCTGGATTTGAGGAAAACAATCTTTACAGTCTTTACTTAAAAGTCCTTCTTGAATAAACATAACTAATCAAGTATTATCTCACCAAGTTTAATAAAACGCCTCACGTGTTAGCACACTCGTCCACATACATGAGGATCAAGAGAGGAAACATTTACACAAGCATGCATTCAACTCAGGTCACGAACAGAAAGGAAATAAATAAAATAAAGAGAGGCAGATGTCGGTAGAGCGAGTCATCTTTTCACCTTACCAAAACATACAGACACACGCACATCCGTAGTTGTCAGTCTGCCACAAAACTACCGTAAATGTAGTGGCTGTTACACGGTTATGTCATTAAAAGTGAGAACACTTTATAGTACAGTTAGTAAAAGTATTACAATACCAGGAAGGAAGATCAGGTTGTTCATGTTTACCTGCCTTTCTCACTCTGTCTGCCCAGCGTACGTGAATGCACTGATGACGTATGCTGTCTGCGCAAACAGGGTGCACAGTGGTATGCAGATACATACAGTCAAGCCCTGAAATTATTCATACCCCTGGCAAATTCTGACTTAAAGTTACTTTTATTCAACCAGCAAGTTTTTTTTTTTTAAATTAGAAATGACACAGACATCTCCAAAAGATAATAAGACAATGTACAAGAGGCACCATTAAGAAAAAAAAATTGATTACTCATCTTTTATTTACATTTGAACACAAAGTGGCATGTCCAAAATTATTTATACCATTTTCAATAATCAATAGAAAAGCCTTTATTGGCTATTACAGCTATCAAACGCTTCCTATAATTGCTGACTAGCTTTTTGCATGTCTTCACTGGTATTTTTGCATTTTACATTACATTTACATTTATTCATTTAGCAGATGCTTTTATCCAAAGTGACTTACAATTGGGGAATACAACAAGTGATTCATCCTAAGGAGGCAGATCAACATAGAAAGTGCTCAAAAATACCATATGTGACCCTGGACCACAAAACCAGTCATAAGGTTAAATTTTACAAAACTGAGGTATATACATCATATGAAAGCTCAATAAATAAGCTTTCTATTGATGTATGGTTTGTTAGGATAGGACAATATTTGGCCGAGATACATCTATTTGAAAATCTGAAATCTAAGGGTGCAAAAAATCTAAATACTGAGAAAATCACCTTTAAAGTTGCCCAAATTAAGTTCTTAGCAATGCATATTACTAATCAAAAATTACATTTTGACAGGTTTACAGTAGGAATTTTACAAAAAATCTTCATGGAACATGATCTTTACTTAATTTCCTAATGATTTTTGACATAAAAGAAAAATCTATAATTTTGACCCATGCAATGTATTTTTGGCTATTGCTACAAATATACCCCAGCGACTTAAGACTGGTTTTGTGGTCCAGGGTCACATATATCAGGCATTGTTAGATGAGTACGGGCTAGAAAGGGAAGATCAAGAAAGAGAGGAGAACAAAGTAAAAAAAAATTTTTTTTATTATTGAGTCAAATAGTGTCGAAAAAGATGGGTTTTCAGCAGTCGCTTGAAGACAGTTATGGAGTCTGCGTTCTGGATAGGGGTGGGGAGATCATTCCACCAGGCAGGGACGTTGAACGAGAATGTTTTGGAAAGTGATTTCATGCCTCTCTGGGGTGGTACAATGAGGCGTCTTTCACTAGAGGATCTCAGACTTCTAGAGGGAGTGTAGATGCGTAGTAGTGAGTGTAGGTAAGCAGGTGATGAGCTGGTAGCTGTCCTATATGCCAGCATTAGTGTCTAGAATTTGATGCGAGCCATAACTGGTAGCCAGTGCAGGGATATGAAGAGAGGTGTGACATGGGCCTTTTTGGGCTCATTGAAGAACAGCCGTGCTGCTGCATTCTGAATCATTTGTAGAGGCCTGATTGTACATGCTGGAAGACCGGCTAAAAGAGCATTGCAGTAGTCCAGCCTGGAGATGACCAGGGCCTGGACGAGGAGTTGTGCAGCATGCTCTGTTAGGAAGGACCTGATCTTTCTGATGTTGTGCAATGCAAACCTGCAGGATCGAGCAGTTTTAGCTATGTGGTCTTTAAAAGTCAATTGGTCATCAAAGATTACACCAAGATTTCTGGCTGAAGTCGATGGGGTAATTGTTGATGAACCTAACTGGATGGAGAAGTCATGCTGTAAAGTTGGAGTGGCAGGAAAGACAAGGAGCTCAGTCTTAGCTAGATTGAGCTGAAGATGGTGTTCCTTCATCCATGCAGAGATATCCACCAGGCAGCCTGAGATACGTGCAGCTACTGATGGATCATCTGGAAGAGAAGAGGAGGGGTCCAAGAACTGATCCCTGAGGAACCCCAGTGAACAGTTGATGAGTTTTGGATACCTCCCCTCCCCAGGCCACCCTGATAGACCTACCAGAGAGATAGGATTTGAACCAGCGAAGTGAATGTGAATGCCTGAGTGAATCCCTGTGATGCCCAACGATGAGAGGGTGGACAGGAGGATCTGGTGATTCACCGTGTCAAATGCTGCAGATAGGTCCAGCATGAGTACTGATGATTTGGAATCAGCTTTTGCAGTCCGCAAGGCTTCAGTGACAGACAGTAGCGCAGTCTCAGTTGAATGGCCACTCCTGAACCCTGACTGGTTAGCATCCAATAGATTGTTCTGTGAGAGAAATAAAGATAGCTGGTTGAAAACAGCTCGTTCCAATGTTTTTGCTATGAATGGAAGGAGAGAGACAGGTCTGTAGTTGTCTATGAGTGAAGTGTTAAGTGAAAGTTTTTTGAGCAGTGGGGTTACCCGGGCCTGCTTAAATGTAGTGGGGAAAGTGCCTGTGAGAAGAGATGTGTTGATGATGTGTGTGAGCGCCGGTAGGAGAGATTGCTTGGAGAAGGTGTGAGGGGATGGGATCTAAAGGACATGTCGTCGGATGGCTGGAGAGGAGAAGTTTGGTTACTTCTGCCTCAGAATGGGGACGGAAGGAGAAAAGTGGAGTTTCAGCCGTGGGTGTGGTCAGTTTTAGTTCCTGTGTGTGGAGCTGAGAACTTATTACTGATAGATGTAGTTTTGTCTGTAAAGAATGTGGCAAAATCATCAGCTGTTATAGAAGTGGTGGGAGGTGGTGGAGGGGGACAGAGCAGCACTTAACGAACGCAGCATAGGATCGGTAACCGAAGCATCGCCATTACCTACTTCTGCACTTTCTGCCACATCAACCTCAAAGTTAGACTTAGGCTGTAAAATACCTTGTTGTAAGAGCGCAGTTTGAATTACGTCTCGCACCTCCTTCTTCCTGGCTGTTTTTACAACCGAAACATTATAAAAATCCACCACCAAAAACAAATCGACTTTAAGACAAGCTTCTAAAACCTTCCCACGAAGGAGCTTGTTTTTGAGGAAAACATTCCAGGATTTCAGTGGTGCTCAATGGATTAAAGGTTAAAAATGCAGTTTTTAGTGCAGATTCAAAGGGCTCTACATGATCCCAGCTGAGAAATAAGGGTGGATCTTTTTGCTAGATAAGACACTTTTTTTTGTCTGGGATCATTTAGAGCCCTTTGAAGATGCATAAAACTGCATTTTTACCCTTCAATCCGTCGAGCACCATTGATGTCCACTATATGGAGAAAAATCCTGTGAAATCATGTTTTCCACAAAAAAACGACTGAAGAAAGAAAGACATGAATGTCTTGGATGACATGGGGATGTTTAAATTATCAGGAAATTTTAATTCTGGAAGTGGAGTAATCATTTAATACATGTCTACATTGCTAATATAATAAAAATTAAAATAAATATATCTCGCATTTCTAACACAATACCATGGTGCGGTGAGTGTTACTACACTCTTAAAAATAAAGGTGCTTCACGATGCCATAGAAGAACCTTTTTTGTCTAAATGGTTCCATAAAGAACTTTTAACATCTGAAGAATCTTTCTGTTTCACAAAAGGTTCTTTGTGGTGAAAGAAGGTTCTTCAGATTATAAAAAGGTAAGAAAGAGATGGTTCTTTAAAGAACCTTTGACTGAATGGTTCTTTGTGGAACCAAAAATGGTTCTTCTTTGGCATCACTGTGAAGAACCTTTTAAAGCACCGTTATTTATAAAGGTGCCATAGAATGGAAAACTGTATTTACCTTGGCATAGTTGAATGATAACAGTTCAGTACATGGGCATGACATACCATGAGTCTCAAACGCCACCATTTCCTCCTTCTTATATAAATCTGGTGTTTGCAAAAGACCACGGAAAAATAGGTCAATTCCAACAGAACACAGACTGTTATGCAATAGTCGTGATCGTTAATAGTTACGCCCCCAATATTTGCATAGCCCAGTCATCAGTAACGTCAGTACATCAGTAAAATAAGGCAAGCCACTGAAGGGACATGGTTAGCTTAATTCAAGCGGTAGCCTTTTACATTGCAGTACATAAGATTTCACTTACCACATAAACAGAGAGATGACTGCGCTGATGATGGTGAATGATGGAGAAATGACTGCGCTGATGATGGCGAATGATTTACAGATCCTGAGCATCACTAACTTGTGTGGTAAGTACTTGTGTCACTGCAGTATAACGTTACACAGAGCACATGCGATCACAATAGTGAGAGTAAAATGTTGCGGATTCAAAACGGCAGATTCAACAAACCGCATATTAAAAGCAGCTAGAGCTCCATAATTAAATAAATATTTCCTCCATGTGCCAGTTATTGAGATGAGCAGCTCTGTGAAACAGCCAATCAGAGCAGAGCTCCTCATTAATATTCACGGACCTTCCAAATAAGGCAATAACAGAGCATTTCATTCTAGGGTCAAATCCTAGCGTTGTAAATGGACTTGTAAAACCATTTCTGGAGAATTTTTGCCCTTTCCTATGCCATATACCTTCTATGTAGATATCAGAGAACAACTTAAAATATTGTATCAGTGCATTCTATGGCACCTTTAAGAGTGTACACTAAATCCATGGTATGTAAATGATGGTGATTTGTAGACTTCTGGATGTATCATAGCACACAGTGTTTCTTCTGTTTATCAGCGCTGTTTCATCTGGCTTTAAACTTTGGGTTTAAATCATCGAGTCATTTGTGTTCACTGAATTCAAGCACTTCACACTCGATCTCACAGTGCTGTTTAGTGCTCGCGTGACAGACTCATCAGCGAGTAAATGCATCTGCTCTATTTGGATAAAATTGTACTGTTACTGACTCTTGTAAGTGCTCTAGTGGGCAACCTTGCATGTTTATTTCTCATGGGGAAGGTAACAGATTATCTTTTGATTAAGTGTGCTTATATGAGGGAACATGGAGATAAAATGACCAAGCCTCACAGACATTATAAACCCTACAAACGTTGGCAAACCTTTGGTATATCAACCTGGTGCTTTGTAAACACGATTATCATGTGCCGTGATAAATTTGTTGTGAGCATGGTACTGCAAAATCACAATAGGCTGTCAGAAATTAGAGTAGAGAGCAACCCCCAAGCCTTTTTCTTTAAAGGATTAGTTTACTTCCATTTACTCACCCCCTTGTCATCCAAAATGTTCATGTCTTTCTTTCTTCAGTCGATAGGAAATTCTGTTTCCTGAGGAAAACATTTCAGGATTTCTCTCCATATAATGGACTTCAATGGTGCACCCGAGTTTGAACTTCCAAAATGCAGTTTAAAGGCAGCTTCAAAGGGCTCTAAATGATCTCAGCCGAGGAAGAATGGTCAAACTGACAATTTATATACTTTTTAACCTCAAACGCTTCTCTATGTCTGCGTGAACTGTTTTTTTCCAGTTCAAGACAGTTAGGGTATGTCAAAAAACTCTTATCTCGTTTTGTTCCCCAACTTCAAAATCGTCCCAAAATCGCTGCAGAAGTACAGACCCAGTGTTTACAAAGTGAACATGCAAAGAAGATCAAATACTCTTTACAAAAATGGTAAAACAGCTATGTAGGTTTTATAGTTGAAGGAGAAAATGAGACGGGATGTTTTTTACATCCCCTAACTGTATTGACCCGGATTACACAGACTACGCATTCGTATCGCAAAGACGAGACAAGACAAGCATTTGAGGTTAAAAAGTAGATAAATTGTCTATTTGTTTGGAAAAGTTGCCAATCCTTTCGCTAGATAAGACCCTTCTTCCTCGGCTGGGATCATTTGGAGCCCTTTGAAGCTGCATTTAAACTGCATTTTGGAAGTTCAAACTTGGGGGCACCATTGAAGTCCACTATATGGAGATAATTCCTGAAATGTTTTCCTCAAGAAACACAATTTCTTTACGACTGAAGAAAGAAAGACTTGAATATCTTGGATGACAAAGGGGTGAGTAAATTATCTGTACAATCCTGCAACATTAAAAAGATTAACCACAGACTTGAGATACTATTAGAGATATTTGTTTGTTCAGCAAATGAACAATTATCTGTCAAGTAAACATCCATCTAATCATGCGACAGTGGTTTATAGTTCCTCATTCTACTTTCTACTTTCTATTTCTGCATTCAACATTTAGCTTCTTGCCAACATAGAAAACATTGCCTCAGCTGAAGAGGGACCCTCTTGGGTTTTAATTTGTATTATTTAACTGTCGATGGGGGTTCGAGATCTAAATGAAGTGCATTGTCTTAAAACTGGGCTTGCTGCTTGACCATCATGTTCGTCCAAGAACTGATTACGTAACTCGGTTTTGAAACTGTCATGACGACTTCCACTCAACAGTTGCCCAGGTTTTTGGAGCCTGGGATACAGTAAACAATTGGCGGATCACTACAGGCAAAACAGCTTGCATTGAGTTTCCATATTACCTATACATTGTGTATATATACTCTCAGGCCTCCTTTGATTACATCTTGTACCATCACAGCACTCCAGAGGGCTGAGTGGGAGAAGAAAGCCAATACACGAGTTAGCAGAACCTCTGGAATGAATCCTAGAGATAGAAAACAGAGCACTTACTCAACTCACTCTTTCTCAAAAGCTGTAACACAAGCACAAGACCAGGATCTTTGACTCTGGAGGAATTAGTTGCCTGCATTTCCTTGCTGAAATTCAGCATGACTCAGGGAACTTACTGTAATAGTAATCCAGTATAAGCATATCAGGTTTTTGCGGTTTCTCCATATTCCATGCATTATAGCAGAGGACCAGCTAACGGGATTATTAGAAGTTAATAGCTCAGACTTGTCCTTCCGCAAGCCTCCCGTTGGGGTCTGTCCTCCTAATCAGTCTCCTTTCCCCTTCTCTCATTAACACCACCCTGGTCCTACTTTCCATGGGTTCACAGAAAACCAAAAACGTGCAACCTCTTCACAGTCCGTGAAGCAGGAAGTGAGGTAATGGGATTCAGGTTAGGTTTTGTGGGGTACCATCGAGGGGTTCTAAACGCTGAAGAGTGCAAAGGGAAGGGTAGAGCAGTGACTCATAGAAAAGTTAATGTTCAGACCAGGCTCATTCTGACAAATGGCTTTTGAATATCAAACATTTGCCACGGTAAGTGAAGAAAACAGGAGATCATGACCAGCTTTACTTCAGCAAAACTTCGATTTTTTGTCTTGTTTCCATCCAAAATATCTAAAAAAATTAAAATTAAGTGCATAACAAGCAAAATAATCTGCCAATGGGGTAAGAAAAATAATCTTGTTTTTTGTTTGAAATAAGTTTTTTTTTGCTTACCCCATTGGCAGATTATTTGGCTTTTTTTCCAAGCCAAAATGCACTTGATTTTGACTTGTTTTTTCTGAAAACAAGACAATAATTTTTACTTGTCTAGAAAATCCTTCTTGATTTAAGAATTTTTAGATATTTTGGCTGAAAAACAAGACAAAAAAATCAAAGTATGAAAAGCATTTTTTTTGCAGTGTAGACAGCTAGTTTACTGCAAAAAAAAAGGTTTATCTTTTTTTTTTTTTGTCTAGTTTCTAGTCAAAATATCTAAAAATTCTTAAATTAAGATACATTTACGAGATAAGCAAAATGACTTAAAATATTTAGTCTTGTTTTAAGTAAAATGTATTTAATTTTGTTTTTTCCCTCTGGAAACAAGTAAAATCATCTGCCAGTGGGGTAAGTAAAATATTCTTAAAACAAGATTATTTTTCTCACTCCATTGGCAGATTATTTTGCTTGTTTCAAGCAAAAACGCACTTAATTCTGACTTGTTTTTTCTGAAAACAAGACAATAATTTTTACCCGTCTAGAAAATCTTTCTTGATTTAAGAACTTTTAGATATTCTGTCTTAAAACAAGACAAAAAATCTAAGTAAGAAATGCATAAGAATGCATTTACTATATAAGCAAAATGACATAAATATTTAGTCTTGTTTTAAGTAAAATGCACTTAATGCTTTTTTTGCTTAGATTTTTTTTGCCAAACTTTCTAAAAATTCTTAAATCAAGAAGGCTTTTTTAAAATTATTTTCTTGTTTTCAGTAAAAACTAGTCAAAATTAAGTGTTTTTGCTTGAAACAAGCAAAATAATCTGCCAATGGGGTATGAAAAATAATCTTGTTTCTGTTTGAAAAAAGATTATTTTTTTTTTACCCCATTGGCATATTATTTTGCTTGTTCTAAGAAAAAACTCATTTAATTTTGACTTGTTTTTACTGAAAACAAGAAAATAACTTTTACTTGTCTAGAAAATGGTTCTTGAATTAAGAATTTTTATAGATATTTTGGCTGAAACAAGTAAAAAAAATCTAAGTAAGAAAAGCATTTTTTGCAGTGCTGGAAACAAGTAAAATCATCTGCCATGTGGTAAGTAAAATATTCTTAAAACAAGTATTTTACTTAACCCACTGGCAGATAATTGTACTTATTTTAAGCAAACTGGAAACAAGACTAAATAGCTTATGTAATTTTGTTTATCTAGTAAATGCATCTTAGTTTAAGAATTTTTTGATATTTTGACTAGAAACAAGGCAAAAGTACTAAGTAAGACAAGCCTTTTTTGCAGTGTTAGGAGACCGCCACCATAAAAAACATATGCTGCTCTTTTCAGCAGGACAGGCAACAACTTTTACAATCATCTAGTCTCTCTAAAATGTTTGCTGAGCTCTACGTAGGTGTTTTACTAGTTTCCGTTGTGTGTAGTTGCCTCAACAGAGGGGTCTCGTGTTAAAGTCATGCCGGACGTACGATGAGTGTTTGTAGTGGTCTGGAGTGTGTTAGAGACAGCTCCCCTGGTGTGTACACTCACTACAGGAGCAGGAAAGGTAGAGGTGGAAAAGAGCATCTTTGAAACATTAAAGCTTTTGAATGGCTCCCAAACTCCCTCCAGCAATGCTCATTATTAGTAATATCCCTTCAAGAATGCAGTCTCTCTAGCACCATCTGGATCCACTAATCAAGCTGAGGCCTGAGTGCTTTTGCTAAGCCAATGATTTGTTCCTCTTTTACGCTGACCCGTGACCAGTGCCATCCAGATCCTTGGTTATGCTGCTTGTTATACCAGACACCCCATGCTGGTCCATGATGTTTTCTTGTTTTTGATTAAGTGATTTACTTACTTGCTTTTTAATACATTATCTTATTGTATCTTATCATTGACATCATTGTGCATGTTATTCCAAAAAAAAGAAAATGCTTGTCAGCTTGCCTGTGTATTTATTTATTTTTGTAATATATGTGACCCTGGAGCACAAAACCAGCCTTAAGGAGCATTTGCAGCAATAGCCAAAAATACATTGTATGGGTTAAAATGATCGATTTTTCTTTTATGCCAAAAATCATTAGGATATTAAGTAAAGGTCATGTTCCATTAAGATATTTTGTAAATTTCCTACCGTAAATATCTCAAAACTTAATTTTCGATCAGTAATATGCATTGCTAAGAACTTCGTCTGGTGATTTCCTCAGATTCCAGATTTTTAAATAGTTATATCTCGGACTATATATCTATAGTCCTTATTCTGACAAACCATATATCAATGGAAAGCTTATTTATCAAGCGTTCAGATGCTTTTCAAAAAGCAAACAATTAAAAAAAAAAAAAAATTAGTAAAATGAGTTTTGAATGTTGACATTAACTAACACATCACTTCTCTATGACTTTGTAAAACTTAGTTAACAAACCAATAGATATTGATAAATCTGAAGAAACTGATAAATCGAATTTGCTAATGCTGTTTCAAATGCAATGTTATGGTCCAGTCTTTTCAACAAAATTTTGCTGGCCAAAAAAGTCAATTTTCTGTTGTCAATAGTGCAGCTATGTATATCACTTTCAAACGAAGCAAGTTTCTGTTGTCAGCATGGGTTAATCTGTTAAAAAATCTTCACAGCAATGCCGTAGAAGAACCAATTTTGGTTCCACAAAGAACCATTCAGTCAAAGGTTCTTTAAAGAACCATCTCTTTCTTACCTTTTTATGACTGAATAACCTTCTTTTGCCACAAAGAACCTTTTGTGAAACAGAACGTTCTTCAGATGTTAAAGGTTCTTTATTGAACCATTTAGACAAAAAAGGTTCTTCTATGGCATCGTGAAGCACCTTTATTTTTAAGAGTGTACCTGGTTTTCACTTTCTTTGGGCTACAAAGGGTTGCCCTTCTGTAACATGATGAATACAGTCTTGCAGAGTTTACGAAAATATGGGACAGCCATCAGAAGTACACTTAAGTGTCATTTGGGACAAGGCCACACTCTCTCACTGATATCTTTACTCGTAAGCTCTTTGCACCATTTGAATTTAAGAATGATTTAGCCATATCCGGAATCATAATCCATCATAATGTATTAAATTGCAACATACAGTTTATATGATGCACTCACCTCTTGGTCACTTTTGCATTCAACAGAACCTGAATGACCATGTTTTTGTCATTTTTAGTTTTACAATTTTATTATGGTTTGTTTTTCCCAACCCTCAGAAAAAATCTATGTACATTATACATTCATCTTAGCCTCTTAATAAAAAAGTACATTATAATACATTTAATCACATCAGCGGAAACATAAAAATAAAGTCACAATATGTAAACATTTTCCACAGTTCCATCATCGAAAAACATAGCAACCATCTAGTGGTAAAACGACAAACCAAAGACGTTACTCATTAGCAGAACTCATACAACAAAATATTTTAAAATGAATCACGAGATCTAACAGAGCCTATAGTTTGAAAAAATAAAATGCATAAGAAATATAACAATGGAAGTATTACATTACAAATAGATTAAAATTAAGTCAAATCTGAATGTAAACATTATCAATCAAGATAAATAGTTTTGACGATACATAATATATATTTTTTTAAAAATCCTTCATATTAATTGAAAACATTCTTGTAAAACAAAACAGTTTGTAATAAAAAAAAAAGATATATGACATGACATCCCTCCAATGGCAGCAGTTTAACTATTGTAACTTGCTCGACTACAGCCAGTTCACCCTAAATCACATTTTCCCTATGAGGGAGCATTTTCCGCACATCTAAAGAGAGGAGAACTATTATTGTGTGCAGGTGTAGCAAAGCAGGTTCTTAATATGTGCTTGTAGGAGCTCAGCTGATTTGTATACAGGGCTCAGGTGGTTAAGACAGTAGGGAAATTTAGTATATTAACTTGACACCCCCTTTTGGCTCAATGTCAGACACGCCCCATGCCACCACATTACCACGGATCCCACAACCGCTCCCGTCCTGCCGTGCTTGCTGGGATATCTCCTTTGAATCCAAAACGCGGTCCCACATGTTCACTCCAGTCATCTTCCCTGTGAAGGCCTGCTCCACATCAAACGTGTCTGGGATGCTGTGATGCCTGAACGAAGGTCCATACTCTTGCCCCAATAGTATGCTTCCTTTGCTGCGCAGCTCATGACCTTCAGCCACTCCGGCAGAGCTTGCAGCCTGTTGACCTTTTACCCAAAGTGAAGCCAAGCCCTGATACGAGCTCCAGGCTGCACAAATGTGCGCCCACTGACCCTCTTCAACTGCCCCTGAAGCCTCCACCAAATGGCTTTCGCCATCGACCGTAAAGAAGACGGTCTGTCCGCTCAACACCAGCTGGAGTTCGTAGGCATTGCCAGTTGTGCTGTAAGAGAAGAGGATGGTCTTGTTGAGCACCTGCGTTGGTTTCACCCACAGGCAAATGGTGACGGCACTGGTCTGAAAGGGTGTCTTGGGTGAGATTTCGACGTGAGCTGTGGATGAACGTGTGGGGAAGAGCAGCCCAGTGTCACAGCCTGGAAAGGAAGAAGAATTGAGAGAGGGGAAAAGGAGAGTGTTAAAGAGGACATTGGATGAACATTTTCCACAAGTTGGTTCCTTTAGGGTCTTCATAATCTTCAATGTCTGTAACTTTACCTATAAGTGTAACTTTGGTTAAAGGTGTCCTATTATGCTTTTTCACTTTCTGAATTTTAGTCAGTGTGTGGTGTGTATGTTTGGGCATAAAAAAGATCTGCAGAGTTACAAATCTCAAAGTCCACTCCAAAGGGAGATATTTAGTAATCCCTTTTCAAGAACTACAACGAATGGCTCCTTTGGACTACAGCATTTGTTTTCCGGATGCTATTATGTCACAACGCGGTCCATTAGAATATCATTCGAATAAATCCCACCTACGGAAATTTGAATCGTTGGCGGGTGGGAAGGGACCAGGTGGGGGATTCGCCTAACTTTAGCGATGTAGCATGGAGAGCCACTTCTTGGGTGCTTCCTGCGGCTTGTATAAACGTGAGCATTGACTAAAGTGTCTACAAACTGCTCAGGTAGCCGTCCTGGAGCCACGCCATTGACGTGTGTGGTATAGAGGACGAAACACATGCAGAGCCATAGCTGATATAAACACAAGCATCGACTAGTGTGACGATCATCAGTGTCCGTGTCGGAGCCATGCCGTGTAAATAATGAAATAAATTAGCACAATAATGATAATATCATGTATCGGCGAGCTCGCAAGCTGACGATAGGACCAACACTACTGTAGCGTATTATTTACTCAACCTCCATGGATCCTAGGTGTATATGACTTCCTTCTTTTAGACGAATGCAATTGGAGTTATTTAAAAAATAATCCTGCCACTAGACAAGTGTTTCTCTCCATCAGTCCAAAACAAGTCGATCCATAATAAAAAGTGTCTCACATGGTTCCGGAGGGGTCAGTAAAAGCCTTCTTTAGCTATCCGATGTGTTTTTGTAAGAAAAATATCCATATTTAAAACGTAAGAATCACTTTAATCTAGTTTGTGCAGTTGTACACGGAACTTGCTGCTTTGGGAAGGGGCGTGGCAGGACTGAACGCTGTCTAAGATGTTCGCCAATTGCAATGCAGTGGGACTGCTAACCAATCACAAAACATTTTGTTTTTTTCGGAAGGTGGACCTTTATCAAACCCGGAACTAATCAAGCCATTTGTGCCAGCCTGGGGAGAAAGCTATTGTAATAATGCAAATTATGTGAAAAACAATGCATTTTTCAAACCACCAAGCATGAGAGCATGTTCTAGTGCACCCCCAAAACAAAATAAAGACTTTGTCTTATTTTAGCACAATAGGACTCCTTTAAAATTTCTCAACGGTTGTGTAAAACAACACCCTTTTTACCTTGTCAAAAACAGCTCTGTTCAAAGCAAGCCATTTTGGTACATGTCTCTTTAAGTGATAATGAGCTACTGCTCACCCTTCCCCTCTCTCGTCCTAATCTAATCCACTGCTTCCTCAGTGCCTTTGATGTTAGATTAACTAACATTTGTGCTTTATGTTTCTCGTTATTGAAAAGTGTTTAACTTCCTTATCCTACAGTTCTACTGTACAGATATGAATTTACTTTTCCTTCAGCCTTAGGCTGATTTATTTCACTTTTTTGTGTGAGAGGGCTTTTACATTTTTTACAAATCTAACTTTTTTATATTAAAAACAAACAAGCAAGCCCTGCCCCAATTTAAAAAGTAACGCAAAAGTAATGTAACTCATTACTTTCCATAAAAAGTAACTAAGTAACGTGATTAGTTACTTTTTTTAGGAAGTAACACAATATCGTAATTCATTACTTTTAAAAGTAACTTTCACCAACACTGTTTGCAACTGCAAGTAATAAAGTCAGAATTGCAATATATAAACACGCAATTGTGAGTTATGAAGTCAAGTTCTGAGGGGACTCAGAATTGTGGGTTTATACAGTATCTTACAATTCTTACTTAATAACTTGTAATTGTGTGCTCTATGGTCAGAATTGTACGTTTATATCTCGCAATTGTGACTTTTTCTCAAAACTGCGAGTTTATATCTCACAATTCTGAGGCGGAAAAAAATCTGAATTGTGAGATAAAAAGTTACAATTACTTTTTTAAAATATTTTATACAGTCGCGGAAACTGGCTTTCATAGTTTAGGTTTTTTGGGAATTAAAAAAAAAGTAGTGAATGTATTTTCTATCATTGTAGGGTGGTTGTGTCCACACACTGCAAAGACACATTTATATGCAAACACCACGTTACAGTGAATTTTGCATCCGATGTCCCCTTTAACAAACTTTGTTTATCCACTTTTAGAAAGAACAGAATTAATCTGTTATGATGTCTTTTACCCTATTTATTTCAGAGAGAGAACCACTGCACCACTCCACCCATCAATAGGTGCAACAATTGCATCACTGAAAGCTTATTATTTTATCTGAATGACCTTCACACAAAGAGAGTTCATCACAAAGTGTAAATAAATGCATTAAAATGTCAGTCTTTCATGATGTAATCTTCAGCACATCCTTTATATTTTAATAGGCGTTCAAAGTAATGAGTTTCACTGTAAACATTTAGTCATTGTGAATCCTGTCCAGGCTTCGCTCGTGCTGAACCTCCCAAAAGAGACAGAGATCAAGAAACCTCACGCTTTTAGTCTTTATTCGCTGTTAAATATGAGGAGAATTGATTAGGTAGAACCCGACTATTATGATGCAGTTGTCTTTTGGAAGTTCATGAGCTTGTTTTATACGGGTGGTCAGTTTTGAGAGGACCTTCAACCAAAAGGAACTGAATTACAGTTTTGTAAAGCGGAAAGGGGCTGGTTAATAGGATTGGTACATTCTCTCTCCTATGGGTGATTGCTTTGCTATGACAGGCCACGGCTCTCCTTTCCTACCGTAGCTTACAATATTTTCATTACATTTGTCTTGGGTTTCCTGCTTTGGGAGGATGGAGGGAGGCTAAGTCATTCTCTAAACAGTCTCATCTGGTTCTGTTTTCCCCCCTGGACGCTTTGGTGTGGTCGCCCTGCATAGCTGTTAATAATTATACCTCCCTCTGTCTTTCATTTACTCTATCTCTACTAAGCTATTTAATGCAGAAGGCATGGGGCATTTGCAGATTAAATCATTTTTAGCTTAATCTGAGCAGGAACGGTATCCGGCTTACTGAACAAAGTGATGCGGGTATGGTTTGTTTCCCAACTCGGTAGGAGCTTGGGGAATGTCCTGAAGGTTAAACATTTATCAGATTTTGAGGGTATCAAACCTCCTACCTTGGGGTCTTATGAGTTGACATGCTTTGTGTTTGTGTTAGCTACGTTGGCTAGTGGTTTGATCGTACCATGTGGTTCACATAAATCGCAGATTTACAGCTCAAAATTTACAGCACTAAACCAGAATCGTATAAACAGGGCCTAAAAAGAAACACTCGCCAACAGTGTTGGGGGTAATGCATTACAAGTAATGCAAGTTACGTAATAATATTACTTTTTCCAAGTAACTAGTAAAGTAACGCATTACTTTTTAGTTGACAAGAAAATATCGGAGTTACTTTTTCAAATAAGTTACGCCGCCTAAAAGGCTGTACGCATACGCTGAGCCGCTCCAGACAGCACACCATTAGTGCTTCAATAGACGCAAACACACACAATTATGTCAAAACATGCATTTTTTTGTAAATTACCTAATAAATGTAGTCTTAAATGACTGTAACGAGTTGGTTGAAAATCGGATATGTGTCAGATACGCATCATGTGCATCAGGTTTTAAAAGGACCGCGCTGAAGTCTGTAATTAATGAGAGACAAATCATCACTGAACTGCTCTAGTCGCTGATTAACTTTTGTAGCTTGAATAGAGATGTATATCTGTTTAGTTTATGCATATACAATTTATAGTTTAAGTGAAGATTGTTTTAAAATCACTTAAATTAAAAGTTGTTATATATTTCACAGCCTATTAAATGTTAAAAACAATGGATTTCATTTATAGCCTACTGTAATGTTAATTGGCTATAATTAATAGGTAAAACTGAGGGAAATGCATTTAATAGAGACACCAGTAGCAGTACAAATTAAAACCATTGTAAATATGTTTAGTCATTGTAGTAGCCTAGTATTAACTGCCTGTTTTTGACAAAAAAAAAAAAAAAAAAAAAAGGCCGGTAAATTTTATCACGTCATCGTCCATTGGCAGGTGTGGCAAAAAGTTAGTTCACTGCAAAAAAATACTTTTCTTACTTCTTACTTTTCTTGTTTCCAAAATATCTAAAAATTCTTCCAAAGGGGTAAGCAAAAAAATCTTATTTCAAACAGAAAACAAGATTATTTTTCTTACCCCATTGGCAGATTATTTTGCTTGTTTCAAGCAAAAACAAACTTAATTTTGACTTTTTTCATTTGAAAACAAGACAATAATTTGTACTCATCTAGAAAATCCTTCTTGTTTTAAGACTTTTTAGATATTTTGGCTGGAAACAAGACAAAAAATCTAAGTAAGAAAAGCATAGAAGTTAGAATCGATGCATGATGTTTTGTTGTTTAGAACCTACAAAATCAATCTACATGTGCGTTTACCCTTCCCATACACAGTGTGGTCCAACACTTTGAGGCATCATTTAGATGCCGCTCAATGACGAAGCAAAAATACTGACTACTTTTGCTCTTTATAGCTTAGATGTCTCACCTGATGGAAGGCTGTTTGCAAAGGCCATTCTGGTGTTAAGGGTCAACTGTTCCCGGATGGTTTGCAGCTCACTGGAGATGGTTGCCAGAGCCTTCTCCAGCCGACCTCCATTCTCTGTCTCAGTCACTTCTTGCATGAGGTGTCGGGCCTGAAAGCTCTTGGATTGGGAGGCCAGACCTCCTCCTCCCCATTTCAGGCAGCCATTCTCCAGTTGCTCCAGCCGCAAAGCCTGGTTTGCGCTGGCGACCAGAAGCTGCTGCAGAGCTGCATCCTGCTGCGCGTACTGATCAGCTGAGACCTCTCGCACACGCTCCAGCGCGTTCTGCAAACGCGTCTCTGTTTGAGTCCCGACCCGTCGGACCGAGCTCTCGACCGCAGATGCGCAAGAGCCGCCGTACTGTGCCACAAACTGTAACATCTCCTCTCTCAGACTCTGCAGCTCCACCTTGATGATATCATCGGTGTACTGCAGGAGCATGTTCTCTTTCATCTGGGAATTTTCCAGCATTGTGAAGAGCTTATCCCACTTAGTGAACGCTGGAGCTTTGCAGGGCTCAGGGGTAGGTGTGGGGGTCTCCTCCTCTGAGAGAGAAATCAAGGGAGAGGAAAAAAAGAGTTTGGATGAAATGGTTACTAAATGGTCTTAAAGTGACACCATTGGGTTAGCAGCGGAGATTGCAGCGTGGTTCTGTGTAACTCATAGCTGACGTAAATTCTTAGATCTGGAAAACGTTAAGATTGAAACTTAACCAAAGAGTAACTTTTCAGCTTTCTGCAACAAGGGGATGATCCCAGCAAACAGAAATGCAAAATTTATTTTGAATGCACTGACACATATCTTCACAACATGACATTTATTTATAACCTTGGCTCCTTTAATGAGAATTTTTTCTCAGTAGTGCTTCAATGGACGGAAACACACACAATTATGTCAAAATATGTGGTTTTGCTGGGTTGTCTCGTAAATGTAGTCTTAAATGAGTCTTAAATGACTCTAAAGAGTTGAGATAAAATCAATTTGTGTCAGACCCGCATCATGTGCATTAGGTTTTAAAGAGACCGCGCTGATTTAAAAGTGAAAACTGCTGAAGTCTGTAATTACACTGCAAAAAATGCTTTTCTAGCTTAGATTTTTGTCTTGTTTCCAGTCAAAATATCTAAAAATTCTTAAATCAAGAAGGATTTTCTAGATGAGTAAAAATTATTGTCTTGTTTTCAGAAAAAAAAAGTCAAAATTAAGTACAATTTTGCTCGAAACAAGCAAAATAATCTGCCAATGGGGTAAGAAAAATAATCTTGTTTTCTGTTTGAAATAATGTTTTTTTTTCTTACCCCATTGGCAGATTTTTTGGCTTGTTCTAAGCAACTTAATTTTGAGTTATTTTTTCTGAAAACAAGAAAATAATTTTTACTTGTCTAGAAAATCCTTCTTGATTTAAGAATTTTTAGATATTTTGGCTGGAAACAAGACAAAAAATCTAAGCTAGAAAAGCAGTGTAATGTAAATTGAAGAACAAAAGAAAAAGAGAAATCTTCACTGGACTGCTCTTGTCGCTGATTAACTTTTGTAGCTTGAATAAAGATGTATATCTATATAGTTTATGCATAAAGAAATACTGCAACTAAAATAGCTAAGTCAGTTTATAAGTCAACCATAGTTGATATAAATTCTTAGATTGGGAAAACTTTAAGATTGAAATTTAACCAAAGAGTAACTTTTCAGGAATGATCCCAGCAAACAGAAATGCAAAATTTATTTTGAATGCACTTTGAAGACATATCTTTAAAACATGACATTTATTTATAACCTTGGGTCCTTTAATGAGAATTTTTTTCACTAAGAAAGTAATCAATTTGTAAATAATGATCAGCCCTTTTGATTTAAATTTAACCAAAAATCTTTAAAGCTATAAAGTTTCTGACCATCAAAAATATTTTGTATTTTCTAAATATCTGGTTCTTTCTTTCTTTCTTTCTTTCTTTCTTTCTTTCTTTCTTTCTTTCTTTCTTTCTCTTTTTTTGTTGTCAGAGACATGCAGTATACTCAAAAGACAACACAACAAATCTTCAACAAACAAAACTTATAATATTATACATTTATAATTTAATTTATATGATGTCTCATGACACAACACATGCAAATGTTCCTGCATTCACAAATATTTACACAAATGATCCCAGTGAGTCACATTGTTTGTTTTTCTGTCTTTCTCCTTGCTAATATAACTCCTCGCTGAAAGAAATGTCGACACACGTAGGCTGAGAGTTTATTTGTCCTGTCAACACACACGTCACAGCTAATAGTACTGATCACAATAAAATATTGAATGTTTTTTAAGGTTACTCACCTTCCACCTGGTCGTCGTAATTGATCTCATTCAAATAACTTCCTCCATAGCCCACCTTGATAACCTCCCCATAATTATCAGGTACTGCAATGGACAACGAAACCACCAGACACATGGCCTGGAGGAAAGTCCACTTGGATGTGCTGGCCATGTGTGATACGAACAAGGCTCAGAGTGTTTGTGTATAATGGTCTCTTTTCTCTCTGGTGGTCCTCCTGGTTAGATGCTGAGCAATCGTTTGGCTGGACTCCTGCTTGTTTGGTGAACTGCTGCTGAAAGGCAACTGAGCCTGATAGAGCTCTGTGGTCTATATAAACATTGCGCTCAGAAAGAGAGAGAGAGAGAAAAAGAGGTGGGGGAGAGAGAGAGTTAGCTCCAGTGAAAAATTCTTCGTTGGAGGTATGGGTAGTCAAATTGTTGTACTGATCCTGGAAAGAGAGAGAGAGAGAGAGAGAGAGAGAGAGAGAGAAAGAAAGAGATTGGGGGAGGATGTTGGGAAAGAGGTACAAGCTGAAGACCTGAGAGGGAAAGTACTGAAGAATTTTGAAATAGTGGTCTGGAAAAGTCATAGGAATTTCTGTAATACCAAATTCCATGAAACAAATTCCCTAAAATCAGAAATGAATGGTTAAACACTAATTTAACCCTCAGTCTCTATCTGAAATCCTAAATTCAATCTAGAGTTTTAACCTTGTTAAAAACATTCCTGTTCCTATCCCTAGCCCTTAATTTCATAGTCATATTTCATATGAAGTTGAAAACAGTTAAAGGAGTTGTTTACCTTCAGAACAAACATTTACAGATGATATACTCACCCCCTTGTCTTCCAGGATGGTTATGTCTTTCTTTCTTCAGTTAATAAGCTATGATGTTTCTTGAGGAAAACATTTCAGGAATTCTCTCCATATAGTGGACTTCTATGGTGCCCCCAAGTTTGAACTTCCAAAATGCAGTTTAAATGCAGCTTCAAAGGGCTCTAAATGATCTCAGCCAAGGAAAAAGGGTATTATAGCGAAACGATGGGTCATTTTGGAAACAAACTCACTATTTATGTACTTTCTAGCTTTCTATTTAGACAGTTAGAGTATGCTGAAAAACTCCCATCTCCCATTTTCTTACCCTTCAAAATCGTCCTACAGTACATCTCTTGCTGAAATACCGACCCAGTGTTTACAAAGTGAACAAGCAAAGAAGATCAAATGCCCTTTACAAAAAAAAAAAAAAAAGTAAAACAGCGATGTAGGATGATTTTGAAGTTGAAGAAGAAAACGAGATGGGAGTTTTTCGACATCCCCTAATTGTATTGACCTGGATTACACAGACTACGCATCGCAGAGATGATACATGATGACCATTTGAGGTTAAAAAGTGTATAAATTGTCAATTTGTTAAAAAATTACCAATCGTTTTGCTAGATAAGACCCTTCTTCTTTGGCTGAGATCGTTTGGCGCCATTTGAAGCTGCATGTAAACTGCATTTTGGAAGTTCAAACTTGGGGGCACCATTGAAGTCCACTATATGGAGATAATTCCTGAAATATTTTCCTCAAGAAACATGATTTCTTTACGACTGAAGAAAGAAAGACATGAACATCTTGGATGGCAAAGCGGTGAGTAAATTATCTGTAAACTTTTGTTCTGGAAGTGAACTAATCCTTTAACAAAGAGCTGAAGTTGCAACTACTAATAGACGTGTAGATGGTCAGCAACCAATCCATCTCTTGTGAGACAGAATCTCTTGTCTTTACCGATAGTGCTTCAAGTTTGTAATCAGATTTTTAAAAGCTAGGGCTCACCAGTGACGTTGGGGCATCCAGCGACAGAAACACTTACAAGCAACTAATGTAAGTACAGTGAACTTGTGACCACCAGTCTTTAAAATGACTGCGAACAAGCATAAATTCAATCCTTAACCTCTCCCTTTCGAAAAAGAAGTTTATTCAAGAGGACACTTTCAGTCTGCTTCTCAGAAATGTGCTTTAGATACTTCTCAGAAATATACTTAAAAAAAAAAGACTTTTTAGAAAAAGTCTGAATATATTTGAGGTATGCTTGAGCTCTGATAATCTGTGTTTTCATTGTTTTACAATAGGGGCACTATTGTACATCTTCTGTACAGAATTTCCAAAACACAAGTGAAGAAGAAACCGAAACAACAGATGCTTCCACATGTAATCTAACACAATCGTCAGACATAAAACAGCATCAAAACCATAGATATGTAAAACTGTGTAACGTTATGGAATAAAATGTCGACCCATGAAGAGGTGATAATGACTGTCAAGCTTTGGGGTGTTGATCAACTCATCTACGTTTTGATTATCATGAATAATTTTCAGAAGCGCTCGACTGTGGCATAATAAATTTGTGACTTTCAGCCCCACCGTGCTTCATATTACAGTGACCTTAATAAGTATTTAATACATTAGCTTCTTAATCTTTTAGATATTGGCCGCCTTTGACACCGTAGACCACTTCACACTATTATCTAGATTGGAGTCTTGGGTGGGTCTGAAAGCTAACATTCTGAAATGGTTTCAGTCATACTTGTCTGACAGAAAGTTTTTAGTGAAGCTGGGTAATTTTATCTCTTCCCTTGCCCCTCTGACCTGTGGCCTTCCACAAGACTTCCTCTCTATTCTCTCTTTTCATGCTACAACTGGGCTCTATTTTAAGGAACCATGGTGTGTCTTTTCATTCAAGATACTCTACCTATCAAAAGAAACAATTCCACTGCAATTACTTCTCTTCTGCAATGTTTAGAGGAGGTAAAATCATGGCTAGCCCAAAATTTCCTCTTTCTAAATGAAGACAAGACCAAGGTAATTGTTTTTGGTCCAAATGAGAACACTGTGTATAAGCCCTGACTTGGACAACCTGGGTGTTCTTGTTGACCAGCACTTAAAAGTTTATACATTTTACATTATCGGATCCAGTTTTTATCAGCTTCATCTACTGTCTAAGTTAAAATAAAAAAAACTTTCTCACTCCCAAAACTCTTCAAATAGCTGTTCATGCGTTTTATTACATCTCATCTAGATTACTGCAATTCTTTATATTGCGGTATATCTAATTCTCAAACTGCGCGTCTTCAGCTTGTCCAAAAGTCATCAAACTCATTGGTTTGTTTTGAATATACGCCCTCTCGTGGCGAAAACTTACATATTGTGCCTTTAAAATATTTAGTCTATTAATTTGGGTTTGTTCTGGGTCAGTAATGTCCACAAGCTTTGTTTGTGATAATGGAGTAATAAGAAAAGCTCAGATTCAGTTTTTTGGTTTACTGTGGGGTGCTGGGATTTGGGTCATAGAAATTGACAACATTTGGTGCAAACCACAGGCTCAATTCTCCAGAAACAAAGACTCAAATTTAAAATAATTTGGTCCCTCTTGGACTTCTAAGCCTGTAGGACTGATATATATTTCATGTGCAGGGACAAGTGCCGTTTTATGGAAACCTAAAGGTCCCATGACATGTACCCTTTGGGAAGTCGACATTAATATGTCTGCAACATAATTTTTTTATCTAACTAATTACACAATGTTTTGGTTAATTGATCGAATTAATCACAATAAGTTTGAGTGTGAAAATACCGACAAAAGATTATTTAAAGCTATTTTTGTGTGAGAAACAGGTCTAGTGGCAAAAACGTACATATTGTGCCTTTAAACTTCTTTGTTTGTTTTGAAAATGCGCCCGCTAGTGGCGAAAACTAAATATTTAGTCTATTAATGTGGGTTTGTTCAGGGTAAGTAATGGTGCACAAGCTTTGTTTGTGATAATGGGGTAATAAGAAAGACTCCGATTCTGTTTTTTTGTTTTTCTTGTGGGGTGCTAGGGTCATAGAAATTGGTTGTTATTTGGTGCAAATCACAGGCTCATTTCTCCAGAAACAAAAACTCAAATTTCAAATAATTTGGTGCCTCCTGAACTTCTAAGGCTGTAGGACTGATATATTTCATATGCAGGCACAAGTGCCGTTTAATGGAAACATAAAGGTCCCATGACATGTACCCTTTGTGAGGTCGACATTAATATGTCTGCAACACAAAATGCTTTTTACATGCAACGGATGGATTTTTCTGCTAATGTCAGCCAGGTTTGCGACAACATCAGCATGCCAGCAAATCTTTCCAGAATGTGTGCTTTACATTAGTCATCAATCCATTAACAGTCAGAAGTTTACTCATCAACACATTTTCTGCATGAATTTCCACTGATGCAGATAACACCCCACAATGTCTCATTTCCCACAGTAATGTTGTCTCCTACTCAGGACGTTTACTTCATAGTGCCTGGTGCAAAAAGCATGGAGGCGTATCCGAATGTGAACTCAGGGCAGGCTTACTGGACAGTACAAATGTGAATGACTGGTCTCGTTGTCAGAAGGGAACACAGTGGAAGGTCAGCTTTGGCTAATGCCGTCAATCTGCCACCTTGGAATGAAAAGTGCTGATGATGAAATTCCAGCAGAACCTACACCACAATTGACGGCAAAGCCCAGACAATGAAGTCCTCTAATCTAGTTTTAAAGCGGCACAGTATTCCATTGAAACCTCACACCTACAACCTAACAAGAGGGCTGAGCAGGAAGGAAATATTAAAATGAACACCTGTGTGTTTATCATTCCCTTGAAATCAATATTTGTAATTTATTACAAGTGTTATTTATGTTATTGCTGAGTTAAAGGAATATTTCAGGATAGATGCAATGATACATTTACGATAAAAGCTGTGCGGGCAAGAATTAAACAGCTGTGAAGTTGTCTAAATCGTCCTTTTGAGAATGGATTGCTTTTCAAGGAGGATCCCGATTTAAATGGATCTTGTGAATTGGTAGAGATGGATTAGATGTGACCCTGGAAAACAAAACCAGTCTTAAGTAGCATTGAGTATATTTGTAGCAATGCATTGTATGGGTCAGAATTATGAGGATATCATTAGGATATTAAGTAAAGATTATGTTCCATGAAGATATTTTGTACATTTCCTACTGTAAATATATCAAAACTTAATTTTTGATTGGTAATATGCATTGCTAAGAACTTCATTTGGACAACTTTAACGGTGCCATAGAATGGAAAACTGTGTTTACCTGGGCATAGTTGAATAATAACAGTTCAGTACATGGGCATGACATACCATGAGTCTCAAATACCATCGTTTCCTCCTTCTTATATAATTCTGGTGTTTGCAAAAGACCACCGAAAAATAGGTCAATTCCAACATAACACCGACTATTACGCAATAGCCCCGATCGTTTATAGTTACGCCCCAATATTTGCATAGCCCAATCATCAGTACATCAGTAAAATAAGGCGAGCTACTGAAGGGACATGGTTAGTTTAATGCTAGCGCTAGCCTGTTACATTGCAGTACATAAGATTTCACTTACCACATAAACAGAGTGAGGAGAGATGAGTGCACTGATGATGGCAAATGATTAACAGATCCTGAGCATCACTAAAGCATCAACTTGTGTGGTAAGTCCTTCTTACGTTATACTACTTCGCTGCATTATAATGTTACACAGAGCACATGTGATCACAGTAGAGAGAGTAAAATGTCGGCGGATTCAAAACGGCAGATTCAACAAACCGCATATTAAAAGCGGCTAGAGTTAAATAAATAAAGCGGCCGTAATTAAATATATATTTCCTCCATGTGTTTTCTTACAGCTGTGTGAGAGCGAGCAGCTCTGTGAGACAGCCAATCAGAGAAGAGCTCCTCATTAATATTCACGAAGCTTCCAAATAAGGCAATAACAGAGCATTTCATTCTAGGGACAAATCCTAGGGTTGTAAATGGACCTGTAAAACCATTTCTGGAGAATTTTTGCTCTTTTCTATGCCATATAGCTTCTATGTAGATGTCAGAGAACAATTTAAAATATTGTTTCAATGCATTCTATGGCACCTTTAATTGCGATTTTCTCAATATTTAGATTTTTTTGCACCCACAGATTCCAGATTTTTAATATTTATATCTCGGCCAAATATTATCCTAACAAACCATACATCAATAGACAGCTTATTTATTTAGCTTTCAGATGATGTATACATGTCAATTTAAGGGGAGACACAAAATATGTTTTTCAGTGTTTCAAAAAAACACTTTTTCATGCACCTGTCAAGTCTGAGATTTCGGGCTTTTTGGTTTTTCAGAAAGTGTTTTTTTCAGACTAGTGGAAAGAAAACATTTAAAAGACACTTTTTCTTTTATAGCACTTTATCTATTATCATTAACATTTCAGAAAACTTGTAATACAAAAAATGTTTGCAATTATCAATGTAATCAATCTTCTGTAAGGTAAGGTGATAACAATTAGTTTATTATTATTATTTTTTACCCTATTCACCTGCAATGTCTCACCTTAAAAAAATGGACCCTTATGACTGGTTGTGTGGTCCAGGGTCACAAATGATATAAAAATAAAGCCTAAAGAGTCTAAAATAATATATATATAATTTACTTGTTCTAATGTCTTTATATTATCTATATCAGACATCTTTTTTGGCACAACCTCTGCTTTTTTGACTGAGGAACAAAGGTCAAATACAATTCTATGTAGAAAAACGGCTATGTCTTGTATAACTTTTGGTTACTTGTATTTATTTGTTCTCGTTAGTGGTTGAAACTTCTCTAAATATAAAAAATACCTTCTGCCAAAACACCTGGCAAACATTAAATTTCTTATCACATGTGGTCTTTAAAAGTAAAATGAATGATTGCCGATATTTCCTATTAACTGTCTAGGGCAACGTTTCCCTGGCCGTCTCATTATGAAAGGTTATGTATAACACTAATCCTTCATTAACATCACCCACTGTGTGTAGAGACAGGTGGGCAGGTCTTCTGCAATCCTAAATGTCCCTCCTGAGCCAGACGAAACAGAATTATGTCCGCTAACAGACCGCCCTGACTTAGATGGCTTGCCAGAGCAGAGATTAGATTTGTTGTTGATGTTGGGTGGGAGTTTCCTACCATATTTTGTTTCTGATGAAGTGTCATTGTTTTAGCAGTTAAGTGGATGATCGGTACAGATTGTTCACTTTGATACTAAATCAGGGAGTTAGTAAAAGCTGGGTCAAGGAAATATTTAATTCATTAAAGGATTAGTTCACTTCCAGAACTAAAATTTACAGATAATGCACTCACCCCCTTGTCATCCAAGATGTTCATGTCTTTCTTTCTTCAGTCGTAAAGAAATTATGTTTCTTGAGGAAAACATTGCAGGATTTTTTTCCATATAGTGGACTTCAATGGTGCCCCCAAGTTTGAACTTCCAAAATGCAGCTTCAAAGAGCTCTAAACAATCCCAGCCGAGGAAGAAGGGTCTTATCTAGCGAAACGATTGGTTATTTTCAAAACAATTTAACAATTCATGTACTTTTTAACCTCAAATGCTCATCTGATCCAGGTCAATACAGTTAGGGTATGTCGACCAACTTCAAAATCATCCTACATCGCTATAGAAGTTATGACCCAGTGTTTACAAAGTGAACATACAAGGAAGATCAAATGCCCTTTACAAAAAAAGTTTAAATAGCGGTGTAGGACAATTTTGAAGTTGATGACGAAAACAAGATGGGAGTTTTTCGACATCCCCTAACTGTATTGACGTGGATCACACAGACTACACATGCGCACCACAGAGATGAGACAAGACGAGCATTTGAGGTTAAAAAGTATATAAAATGTCAATTTGTTTCGAAAATAACCAATCGTTTTGTTAGATAAGACCCTTCTTCCTCGGCTGGGATTAGAGACCTTTGAAGCTGCATTTAAACTGCATTTTGGAAGTTCAAACTTGGGGACACCATACATATCCATTATATGGAGAGGAATCCTAAAATATTTTCCTCAAAAAACACGATTTATTTACGACTGAAGAAGACATGGTACAGCAAAAACAGTACAGTTTTGAAATACTTTTGTTCTATTTGAATATGTTTTAAAATGTAATCTAGGATCTTGTAATCTAACATCTTGGATGACAAGGGGATGAGTATATTTTTGTTCTGAAAGTGAACTAATCCTTTAAAGTCTTTTCAATGTAATCTTCCAGTAAACTTTTCAAAGGCCTGTTATATAACATCCAACGGAAATTTGAGTGATCTTGCACAATCATTGCTTAAAAGGGCTATTGCAAATTTAGTTGTACGTAATTGTTGAGGTGATTTATTTTTCAAATGGATTTTTTGACAGCAGTACACTCTTAAAAATAAAGGTGCTTCACAATGCCATAGAAGAACCTTTTTAGTCTAAATGGTTCCATAAAGAACCTTTAACATCTCAAGAACCTTTCTGTTTCACAAAAGGTTCTTCAGATTATAAAAAGGTAAGAAAGAGATGGTTCTTTATAGAGCCTTTGACTGTATGGTTCTTTGTGGAAGCAAAAATGTTTATTTTATGGCATCGCTGTGAAGAACCTTTTAAAGCACCTTTATTTTTAAGAGTGTAGTGCCATCCATTCACCCCTCAGCTCCATGATCTAGCATCCACTGGAGCTCAAACTGCAAACCGAGATCTTTCATATGCACAGAGTTATAGATTGTTTCCAGATAAAGAAGGGCTTTACACTTAATTTTGAAATTCCAAACCTTTTTGTTATTTGTTTAGCACAAATAATTTTCTCTCTCTTGATGTTGTAGGCTTTTTTACTCTGTGAGATCATTTCTGCCATATGTGTGTCAGCTAAAACAGCGAGGCCTGACATTTCCAACTAAATTAATGAGGAAACAAAGAGCAGTAAAACCCAAACAAAAACAACAATAGTGCATTTATCAAGAAAAGGTCTTAATTAATGAATCAGCTCTTGCTCAGGGGATGCGGGGGAAATGACATGCACATTTTACCACAGTCCAATTTTTTTGGACTTTGCTGGAGGTTTTTTTGTTTGTTTGTGTACTTTATTAATATTCACTATGGTATTATGGCATAAATTATGGCTAAGTAAGAAAATGCTTTTCTTACTTAGATTTTTTGCCTTGTTTCCAGCCAAAATCTCCAAAAATTCTTAAATCAAGAAGGATTTTCTAGACAAGTAAAAACATTTTTTTTTGTTTTCAGTAAAAACAAGTCAAAATTAAGTGAGTTTTTGCGTAGAACAAGCAAAATAATCTGCCAATGGGGTAAGCAAAAAAAATCTTATTTCAAACAGAAAAGAAGATTTTTTTTCTTACCCCATTGGCAGATTATTTTGTATGTTTCAGGCAAAAATGCACTTAATTTTGACTTTTTTTCTGAAAACAAGACAATCATTTTTACTCGTCTAGAAAATCCCTCTTGATTTAAGAATTTTTAGATATTTTGACTGGAAACAAGACAAAAAAATCTAAATAAGAAAAGCATTTTTTGCAGTGTATAGAACAATTACTATTGTACAGTGCTAAAAAAATGCTTTTCTTAGATTTTTTGTCTTGTTTCCAGTCAAAATATTGTCCAGTCTAAAAATTCTTAAATCAAGAGGGATTTTCTAGATGAGTCAAAATTATGTGCGTTTTTGCTGAGAACAAGCAAAATAATCTGCCAATGGGGTAAGAAAAATAATCTTGTTTTCTGTTTGAAATAATATTATTTTGCTTACCCCGTTGGCAGATTATTTTGCTTGTTCTAAGCAACAGCTCATTTAATTTTGACCTGCTTTTTCTGAAAACAAGAAAATAATTTTTACTTGTCAAGAAAAACCTTCTTGATTTAAGAATTTTTAGATATTTTGACTGGAAACAAGACA
Source organism: Garra rufa (assembly GCF_049309525.1). Classification (NCBI taxonomy): domain Eukaryota; kingdom Metazoa; phylum Chordata; class Actinopteri; order Cypriniformes; family Cyprinidae; genus Garra; species Garra rufa. Next base: position 5,367,204 of record NC_133371.1, on the reverse strand, counting down.
AAAAAAAATCTAGATAAGAAAAGCATTTTTTGCAGTGTAAGAGAAGTGTGCTGTATTGATTAATTATTGGTTTTGATAGGTAATGCCATGCTGTTGAGAGTGCTGCCATCTGTGTATCCGCGACATCCAGAGCCCATCCATCAACGAATCCGTGAGCTGACGGCGATGATGTCCCAGCTGGACCAGGCCGGCAGACAGCACCTGCTCAGACTACTGCAGATGATCTCTGACCTTCACCCCCTGGTGAGTGAAGAGACAAATTAGTGAGTGAAAGAATGAACGTGGTATTTGAGGATGAAGCCTGGTCAAGGTGAGTTTTTTTTGGGGAACAGAAAAAGAATTTGAAGGACACCAAGGGAGTGGAGGGTGTGTGCATAAATGAGTATGAAGTGAGTGATTTAGCATTTATTTTAAAGCAGACAGCTGCAGTTCAAGGTCAACCACAGCAAAACGGTTCGATAGTTAACACCTCTGGCGATACCACAGTTTAGCAGCCGCCAAACGGATGGGGAAATATCAGAAAACACATCCTAAGCCGTTTCCCCCCAGCAGCTCTGAGTGAAGACACATTTACAGGAAAAGAAAGGGGAAACCACACTTTTGGCAAAAACTGAACCAGTCATCTCTTTTTTTTTTAGGGATTGAGGGATTGAGGGATAGCCTGCTGGCAAATAGCAGATGTGAGGAGTCAAAAGAATGCATTAGTCATGTTGAGTTAATTTTGCATTGGGTAATAAGCACATGCATATCACTCAGCTCATCCGTGAAAACATTGGATGCTTGAGCAATAGCAAGATTAGGAAAGATTAAAAGGCATTATTTTATAATAATGCCTCTGTTGTCATTTCCTTTCATTAGCATTTACCAAAATAGGAAATGAGAGATCAATGGAAAATGGTGCTGTTTTTGAGAATTAATATTGTCGTTCCTGAAGCCCAAAGTCCACCCATATCCATCATAAAACTCTTAAAAATAAAGGGGCTTCACGATGCCATTGAAGAACCTTTTTGTCTAAATGGTTCCATAAAGAAACTTTAACATCTGTTTCACAAAATATTCTTTGTGGCAAAAAAAGGTTCTTCAGATTATGAAAAGGTAAGAAAGAGATGGTTCTTTAAAGAACCTTTGACTGAATGGCTCTTTGTGGAACCAAAAATGGTTCTTCTATGGCATCGCTGTGAAGAACCTTTTAAAGCACCTTTATTTTTAAGAGTGTAGACACTGAGGGGCTATCGTAGAGGAATATATCATCCCAAAATTCAGTTTAGTTCTTAACACATATGATTTTGAATGACTTAGTCTTTAACTTTTAACTAATTAGAAGTTGTTATAAATTTTAAGCACACTAAATTTAGCAGACTCTCAGTTTGATCTTTAGTATTTTGTGCCAAAAAAAAAAAGGAATTATTGAATGAAATGAAAAATGGAAAAAAGCTCTTTGGAAAGAAAAAGCGGACACCAGAAAGGTCAATCATTGTTTACACAATAACAGAGCTGTGAGCGTTTTTTGACCCTAGACCGATGTCCAAACCATCGAAACACAGAGACATGCATTCACATGCGTAGATGTTTAGTGCCTGTAATTAGTTTCTCTGATTCATCTGTGCTGCATGTCTTTGTATTGTGGGTGAAAAGCATAAGACTTTAATTTAAAAGATTTTTAAGATTATGAGAAACATGCATATACTGTAGGCACGTGTGTCTAAGACTCATAATGCATGTGACTCATTCTCAGAAAATGGTGCGGTTTGTTTCAAAGGCTACAAAGTACTATCAAAGTATTATCTAATTACAACTAATGATTTGTATGACAGTTCTGTAGAAATTTTGGCTGTGTTTGAAATGCAAAAAATGTTTAGTAAAAGTTGGCATGATGGAGATTGCCCATGAAAAACCCCATTACCTACCCTCAAGCCATCTTAAGCGTATATGACTTCTTTCAGACAAATACAATCAAGAGTTATATTAAAAAAGTGAATGGCTGTTGAGAGCAAAATAAAGTCCATCCATCCATCATAAAAAGTGCTCCACATGACTCCAGGGGCCAGTTGCACAAGCTAGACATTAAAAAGCTGGGTGTAAGCCCTACGCAGGGCTTTGCAACATCCAGCTTTTTGATAAATAGTTACACATGTTGCACCAACTAAAACTACTATCCGGTACAACTATGCCTGGACATATTCTCCCACAGTGATAGCGAAGACAACATTCACGCTGCAATTTCTACAACTACTAATATAAAACTGAATTGCTCAAGATATCATAACAAGCCAAGCCACCACGCCATGATTTCATTGAGTAAACATTTCATACAAGTCTGTGGTTTTATATCTGAAGTCTTCCTGCACATTCCAATGACAGATTTCTCCAAACATTAAAAATGAAGGCGACAGGTTAAGTAAAATATAATGAATGTAATAAAATGCTTCTCTCTCTATATTTTTTTTTTAGCTGACTATCAAGTTTATGTACAGTCGTGGCCAAAAGTTTTGAGAATGACACAAATATTAGTTTTCACAAAGTTTGCTGCTAAACTGCTTTTAGATTTTTGTTTCAGTTGTTTCTGTGATGTACTGAAATATAATTACAAGCACTTCATACGTTTCAAAGGCTTTTATCGACAATTACATGACATTTATGCAAAGAGTCAGTATTTGCAGTGTTGGCCCTTCTTTTTCAGGACCTCTGCAATTCGACTGGGCATGCTCTCAATCAACTTCTGGGCCAAATCCTGACTGATAGCAACCCATTCTTTCATAATCACTTCTTGGAGTTTGTCAGAATTAGTGGGTTTTTATTTGTCCACCCGCCTCTTGATGATTGACCACAAGTTCTCAATGGGATTAAGATCTGGGGAGTTTCCAGGCCATGGACCCAAAATTTCAACGTTTTGGTCCAGAGCCACTTAGTTATCACTTTTGCCTTATGGCACGGTGCTCCATCGTGCTGGAAAATGCATTGTTCTTCACCAAACTGTTGTTGGATTGTTGGAAGAAGTTGCTGTTGGAGAGTGTTTTGGTACCATTCTTTATTCATGGCTGTGTTTTTGGGCAAAATTGTGAGTGAGCCCACTCCCTTGGATGAGAAGCAACCCCACACATGAATGGTCTCAGGATGCTTTACTGTTGGCATGACACAGGACTGATGGTAGCGCTCACCTTTTCTTCTCCGGACAAGCCTTTTTCCAGATGCCCCAAACAATCGGAAAGAGGCTTCATCGGAGAATATGACTTTGCCCCAGTCCTCAGTAGTCCATTCGCCATACTTTTTGCAGAAGATCAATCTGTCCCTGATGTTTTTTTTGGAGAGAAGTGGCTTCTTTGCTACCCTTCTTGAAACCAGGCCATCTTCCAAAAGTCTTGGCCTCACTGTGTGTTCAGATGCGCTCACACCTGCCTGCTGCCATTCCTGAGCAAGCTCTGCACTGGTGGCACTCCGATCCCGCAGCTGAATCCTCTTTAGAAGACCATCCTGGCGCTTGCTGGACTTTCTTGGACGCCCTGAAGCCTTCTTAACAATGTAGTGGAAAGTTTTTTTCAGGATTAAGTTAATTTTCATGGCAAAGAAGGACTATGCAATTCATCTGATCACTCTTCATAACATTCTGGAGTATATGCAAATTGCTATTATAAAAACTTAAGCAGCAACTTTTCCAATTTCCAATATTTATGTAATTCTCAAAACTTTTGGTCACGACTGTACAATGAATGTCTTTCCTGAATAGACTAAATGTGACTTTACAAGACATTGCTCACATATTTTACTGTTGTCTTTCTGTGGATAAAAAAATTCCACATTTATAGTTTGTATTTTGTGATAAAATTGACAGAATTTAAATGCTGATTAATTTCTGATTAAAAGTAACAAAGCACAAAACTTACTGCGATAAATAATGAATGGACTAAGATGTGAAATATTTCCAAGCATATATACTGTACTTCCAAACAAGATGTTAAATGGTACATTTTCTTTTAATAATCCCAGATAATATGTAATAGTTTACTGCATTAAAAACACGTCTGATTCAAGAAGGGGGTCTTAAAAATGGCCAAAGAATATTATTTTACTAACTTATTAATTTAAATTTAATTGTGCTTTGTTGGGAGGCTATATATCTACTAGAATGTTAAAAATGTTCAGTGTTAAATAAATATTCTTTAATTGTTGTTTTGTAATTGATTCTTTTCTTTGAAAAGCAAGACAAAACTGTAAAAAGCAAATATTGGCTATTTAATTTATGCAATGGTGAAACAAATTGGCAAAATACATGGGGAAAAAACACAAAAAAACGTGTTTGTGTGCAATTTTGTTCGGCTTTGGCCAAGAATTTTCATTTTGGTGCATCCCTAGACTATACCAGTCATACTAGTTGATGAAACAACACTGAACCATCACCTACCAGCATAGAAATTCATAATATATTTTCTTTTTTAAATGGATGTGTTAATAGATAATCAAATAGACAGGTACATCAAAAACATTCCTTCTATATCAGAAATCATGTGGGAGAGGAGATACCCCAGGCTCTCTCTGTCCCAGTGCTGCTAGTTTATATAGCGATTTGGAAGCAAACAGGATTAATAAAGATTAGTCAGTGGCTTTCACATCCTGACAGAGGCTGGGAATCCTGCTTCTCACAGGACGTCCTGTCTGCTGCCCTCCCAGCCCCACCAGATCCTCTCTTCGTCCTCTCAACCACTGCCAATTCAAAGGTGAAGTGTTTTGCAATGAAAAATGATGGGATTAAGCAAATCCTCGCTAAAAGGGTGTAGTTGGATTCATTTCATGCAGAAGAGAAGAGCTCATGTGACCCATGTGGCTCATCTGCCTCTAGTCGTCACTGCAGTTTGTCAGACACGAATATCAACCAACACACAATTTCTATTTCTTCTGTGAGTCACTGTTCTTTTTGAAGGTCATCACTGCTTTGATATAACAGACAGATATATCTAGATAAACTGTCCATAGTGGGAGGATGATTACGAGTTTCCTTCTGCTCCGCATTTTTATTCTTTTACTATCTTCTCCAGTTTTTCTCTGTAAGCTCATATAGGAACCTGGGACTCTGGTTAATGAGTGGGCGGCACTGAAATAAACCAGCCAGAGTGCTGTGGTTCTTTACACAACATGATTACACCATAAGGGACCTCTGATGAAAGAAAAGTTCAGGACCAAATGAGTGTGTTTGTGGGTTTTTTACTATTTTTATTACATCCCCTGTGAAGAGTCCAGATAGCATGTCCTTATGTGCTTTCAGGAACAGCAGAGAACTGTAGTAGTGCTTTAATTCCCTTAAAATATACAATGTTTGTTTGTTTGATTATTATTATTATTATTTGTCAGTTTTTTGTGTCAGAAACATTTGTTATATATTTATATTTAGCCTTTTTCCAATATTGACTGACTTTTGTTGGTAAACATGAACATGTACAGTGGGGACAATAATTATTTGATCCTCTGCTGAGTTTCTACATTTGCCCACTGACAAAGAAATGATCAGTCTATAATTTTAAGGTAAGTTTATTTTAACAGTTTTAAATTGATTTGCATTTTAATGAGTGAAATAAGTATTTGACCCCTTCGCAAAACATGACTTAGCAAAACCCTTGTTGGCAATCACAGAGGTCAGATGTTTCTTGTAGTTGTCCACCAGGTTTGCACACATCTCAGGAGGGATTTTGTCCCACTCCTCTTTGCAGATCCTCTTCAAGTCATTAAGGTTTCGAGGCTGATGTTTGGCAACTCAAACTTTCAGCTCTCTCCACAGATTTTCTATGGGATTAAGGTCTGGAGACTGACTAGACCACTCCAGCACCCGAATATGCTTCTTCTTGAGCCACTTCTTTGTTGCCTTGGCCTTGTGTTTTGGGTCATTGTCATGCTGGAATACCCATCCATGACCCATTTTCAATGAGGTTAGGAAGTTCTCACCCAAGATTCAATGGTACATGGCCCCGTCATGGTCCCTTTGATGCGGTGCAGTTGGCCTGTCTACTTAGCAGAAAACACCCCCAAAGCATAATGTTTCCACCTCCATGTTTGACAGTGGAGATGGTGTTCTTGGTGTCATATACAGTGAGTTGAGTTGATGTCAAAGAGCTAGATTTTGATCTCATCTGACCACAACACTTTCACCCAGTTCTCCTCTGAATCATTCAGATGTTCACTGGCAGACTTCAGACGGGCTGTACATGTGCTTTCTTGAGCAGAGGGACCTTGCGGGCGCTGCAGGACTTCAGTCCTTCACTGTGTAGTGTGTTACCAATTGTTTTCTTGGTGACTATGGTTCCAGCTGCCTTGAGATCATTGACAAGATCCTCCTGTGTAGTTCTGGACTGATTCCTCACCGTTCTCATGATCACTGAAACTCCACGAGGTGAGATTTTGCGTGGAGCCCCAGACCAAGGGACACTGACAGTTATTTTGTGTTTCTTCCATTTGCGAATAATCGCACCAACTGTTGTCTCCTTCTCACCAAGTTGCTTGGCGATGGTCTTGTAGCCCATTCCAGCCTTGTGTAGGTCTACAATCTTGTCCCTGAAATCCTTGGACAGCTCTTTGGTCTTGGCCATGGTGGAGAGTTTGGAAACTGATTGATTGATTGCTTCTGTGGACAGGTGTCTTTTATACAGGTAACAAGCTGAGATTAGGAGCACTCCCTTTAAGAGAGTGCTCTTAAACTCAGCTTTTTACCTGTATAAAAGACACATGGGAGCCAGAAATCTTCACTCGTTAAAATGCAAATCAATGTACAATGCGTTTTTCTGGATTTATTTAGTTGTTATCCCGTCTCTCACTGTTAAAATAAACCTACCATTAAAATTATAGACTGATAATTTCAAGGTCAGTGGGCAAACACACAAATCTACAAAAAATATTTATGTTTTGATATGTAGTTTTCATAAACTTTGACTGTTTTTTGAGCGATCACGAGTCAGAAAGTCAAAGGACTGATTTCTAAACTGATTTTGAATGCATTATGGGGCTTATGCTTTGACCTTGTCTGTTTGTCTCCTCAGGTATTGTCATCTTTGGTGCAATCATTGATTGGTTACATCAATGACAGTGATCTCAGTGACGCTGCCTTGGGTGTGTTGGTGAACGTGGCTCAGGCAAGCCCTGCTTCTCTCATTGCCTTCTTGTCAACGCTAAGAAATGTGGGTCAGAAGAACCCTTGGTTGTTGGGACACATCGCTAAGATCCATGGGGCAGTGGGTCTGACTAGTGAGGTGGGCATTTATAATGTGTTCATGCATCAAATCCAGCTAGTTAGGGCTGTGAATCTATGGGTAAACATGGATTTATGGGGTATTTTTTGTTCACCATTTTTTTTAAATTCTTTTATACACAGAGCACTTTCAGATAAACAACTTTGCAGGATGTTTTCATTTACATAGAGCTGTGTTACACACTGCATGAAAGGTAATTTTCAAACTCCATAATAGGTGCACTTTAACATTTTATTAACATTACATAACATTTTATTTATTTTGCTACACTGATTGGCTGACTGTTCAATATCTTTCTGCTGAGGAAAACTATCACAGGGAGCTATGGTAATGTGCATGCCAAAGGGAAGCTTTAAAGTTTGACAGTAATCGCTGTGAGGTTTATTGTTGAAAGAGGTAAGTATGTTACAGAAGTGGTGCTTTGATGACCGTAATCGTGTTGCTTTAGGGGTGAATGTAGAAATGGAGAGGAGCCGTAGCACGCTAAAACTGCTGTGATCTTTATTAGATGTGACACTCTTCACATTTTTGTTAAAATTGAAGTTATATCCTTAAACAGCCAAGCGGTGCATTTTTCTCCTGGTTTCTTAATGGGGGATTCCAATGCAGATCTGGGCAACATTACGGTTATTGTAACAGGCGATGAAGAGTTAAGATGAATGAGGAACATGTGCATGTGTGGATCCCGTGGTTTCTCCTTTTGTTATTATGTTGGCACCCTGGACTGTTTGTTCCAGAGTTTTTGTATCATTATCAGAGGTATGCCATCATGTTAGAGAAATCAGGAGAGCGTAAAATGGACTCTGCTCTTTTTGCTCCATTGTTTTAGTACAAACACGTGTTTTCACTAGACTTCCTCTTTTTGTAGCTTTTATCTTTCTCTTAAAATCTCTGTCGCTATCCTTTTAATTTCTCTTTATTTCCACAGTAAGTTTAAGTCATACACATGATCAGTGTTTTTCTTTCTCTCCATAGTTTTATTTTCCTTTTATTCCATAGTTGCCTTTCTTCTTGTGTTTTATTTTCATATATCACTTTTTTACACTAATACATTATTATTATTTAATTGCTACATCCAAAACTATTACATAGCTTTATTAAATCTAAACTGTAAAAATGAATGGTTGTTATGAAGTTGTTGAGAGGTGTGCCATTACTTTTAGAAGTGACTGAACTATGATACAATAGATGTTTGCTGTATTAAATATCATTGTAAATCAAAACAAAGGTGTAAGATTTACATGTAAAGTCTGTTCATTGGATTGAACTGTCCTAAGTTCCTAAAACATTCAGGATGTGCGTGCATCATGGTTGCAGAAAACCTGGGAGAGATAGCCTTTACGAATAGACACTGATACGGTACAAAATCGAATAAAAAAAGATTATAGATTATATTGATTAGATGTCATTTTCAAAATGTTTAACCCAGTGATAAGCACTTTTATTCAACAAAATTGACGTTAGATAGTGGGATAGTCTTACAAATCCGAAACAGGGATGACATTTTTAATGTTTTTTTTTATCTGGTGGCAGAAAACTCACTATTTTTGAGTTAAATCAAGTTATAAAGTCCGAATTAGGAGATATAAACTTGCAATTGTGAGATAAATTGTAATAGGTTTAAATAATTTCATGCTGTAACTGAAGGGTTAATACAAGTCGTCCCCTATGAGCAGCATATGTGAATAACCTTTTACCAGTAAAGAAATCCGACTACGTCACCCTAGAAATTAACTCTAGGGAACAATACTCAAAACCCAAAAATGGAGTAAATTAAGAACACAGGTTCGGTTCCCTCATATAAGTAAGCAGGAGATGTGGGTGAAGTATAAAAATACAAATGTTTATTACAGTAAATCCTCTAATATTGGCCTGTATTCCATTAGCGGCCATGTCTCCAACATTGGCCGGTCTCGCTGTCAGCTGAGGTAAATAATGGCCGGTCTCTAATAGCGGCCAGGGCTGTTATTAGAAACAAAGTTTGTCTGGGCAGCAGAGTATGTGAGCGGAGCGCGGAGTGGAGCGGTGTAATTTTGAATATCTCATAGATTCTCAATGGGGTTCAGGTCAAGCATGTTGGCTGGCCAATAAAGCACAGTAATATCATGGGCAGCAAACCGCTTGGAAGTGGTTTTGCACTGTGGGCAGGTGCTAAAGTCCTGCTGTAAAAGGAAATCAGCATCTCCATAATGCTTGTCAGCAGATGGAAGCATAAAGTGCTCCAAAATCTCCTGGTAGATGGCTGCATTGACTTTGGACTTGATGAAACACAGTGGACCAACACCAGCAGACGTCACAGCACCCCAAATCATTACTAACTTTAGAAACTTCACACTTCAAGCAGCATGGATTCTGTGCCTCTGCAGTCTTCCTCCAGACTCTAGGACCATGATTTCAACATGAAATTCAAAATTTACTTTTATCTGAAAAGAAGACTTTGGACCACTGAGCAACATTCCAGTTCATTTTCTCCTTAGCCCAGATAAGATGCTTCTGATGTTGTTTCTGTTTCAGAAGTGACTTGGTAGTGCTTCATTCTACTCCTTGTGAAGCTCTCCCAATAGTTTGAATCAGCTTTACTTGACAGTATTCTCAAGCTTGCGGTCATCCCCGTTGCATGTGCACCTTTGCCTACCCAATTTCTTCCTTCCAGTCAACTTAGCATTAAATATGCTTTGATACAGCACTCTGTAAACAGCAGTAATGATCTTCTGTGACTTACTCTCTATGTGGAGGATGTCAATGATTGTCCCTAGACCATTGCCAAGTCAGCAGTCTTCCCCATTAGTGTGGTTTCAAAGAACAAGAGATACCTAGAATTTATATGGTATGTATGGTCATTTAATGAAACTCAAATGTAAATATTCTAATATTTTGAGATACTAGATTTTTGACTTTCATGAGCTGTACACTCTAATCATCCAAAATTTAAAAAAAAAAACAAAAAAAAAAAAAACTTTTGAAATGTTTTACTTTACATGCAGTGAATGTAGAATATATGAAAGTTTCATTTTTTAAAATAAGTTACAATAAAAAAATGAACTAATGTCACACCCCCGGACTTTCTATTTGGTTTCTCCCAGTTTTCCCCGCAGTTCTGAATGTTTTTGGTTTCCCCCTCATCGTCGACACCTGTGTTTGTAATTAGTCTGTGTATTTAAGGTGTGTGTTTTCCCCTGTACTCTTGTTGGTCTTTGATGTTATCCTGATGTTTCCACTCCATGTTCCTGTGTCTGCCTGTTCCCATTGGATTTATTAAATGTTCGTTTTTTACTACGTCGTTGTTCGTGTGTTCCTGCCTACAGCGTGACAACTTTTTAATGATATTCAAATTTTTTGAGTTTGCAGAAATGTAGGTAGAGGCGCATATTTCCAGTGAGCCTGGGTAGTTTTCCAGCATCTTAGCAACCACCTTCAGCACCCTAGTATTGTGTTAATGGTTTTTGCACAAGCAAACAACACTCACATTTTCCTCAGAAACTAAAATCTGGTTAATTTTCTTTAGTTCCCCCACCCCTCGTTCCACTTTCAGCTACTTCAGTGTTTGTTTAGTCACTAATGGCTTTCTTCACTTTGGCTTTCTTCACCTTTTCCTGTTAACTAAGTAGCCTGGAAGTGCTGACACAGTTCTGGATGTGTCAGCCTTACTAAGCTGTGCTCATCCCTGAGCTGTCCCAGAACTGCTTGCTGTGCCTAGAGATGAGGAATCATTTTAACACGTCGTTCTTTTTAGCATTCTCCATCTGTTTGGTAAACCGATACCTGCAGCATATTTGGCCGTTTTTCAATGTTGCCTAATGTGTTTGCTTTGGAAATGGACCACAGTCTGACCAGTTGTGATCTGGGCCATGTGGAGATAAAATGGCACAAACTTAAGGAGGAATCCTGTTACTTTCTGAGTGGACCTACTCAAAGCTCCCATATGCCCTAGCAGGAAAAAAATCAAGGAAATATGGCACCGTCTTCAGCTTTTACTTCTGTACAACTATGATGTAACTGTGAAAGAATGAAATAATCTTCCAAAACCAATTACAAACCTAGTGAAAATGATTATGGGTATGATGGGTATGTTGACATGACAAATGTATATAACCTATAAGGTTTCTAGTCAGGTCTGTTGAGGAAATGGCCAATTTTTTACTAAACTGGCTTCATGTGGCCGTCTTCCCTGCCGTTTAGAAAGCTTTGTGAGACAGTGTTGGCTTGTTACGCAGTCGCATGGATACGTGCCAAATTGCTGAATGATGAAAAAGTTGTTTCTTCCTTTCATATTTGCAGAGGGGCAATTGAAGGAGACAGCAGAAAAAAAGAGCGGAAAGAAATGTTAACGTGGTTTTAGAAAGGCGTCACTGAAACGTGAGCCACTGATAATTTTACACAAAAACAAACACATGCGCAAAAGCATGCACACACACACACATGCTCAACCACCATGGAGAATGGATCAGACTATTGTTGGATAGTAAATCTCAGAAGATTGCTCGAGACAGGCCAAACTGCTCCCTTATTTCTGCGTAGCGCCACATGCTGCGAATTTGCATTTTCAAAGTGTTCCTGCTTCTTGTGAAGAAAAAAAACAAAACAAAAACCTGTTGTACTTAAAGGCAAAAAAGGCAGGATTGAATTGATTTAGCATGTGCACTTTTTTTTTTTTTTTTTGAAAAGTCAAGAAAGTTCCAAAATAAGCAAAAGAGAAGTAATTATACTACTCCATTATAAACCGCAGTCATTTACATGTAGAGTCACATGTTTTTTTATTAATTTTGAAAGCAAGATTTTTCCTGTTTTAATTTTTCTGGACTCGTTTTTATGGGTTTAATAAAGTTTTATTGGTAACACTTTACAATAAGGTTCATTAGTTAACATTAGTTAACCACATTAGTTAACATGAACTAATAATGAACTGCACTTATACAGCATTTATTAATATTTGTTAAATGTTAATTTCAACATTAACTAATACATTATTAAAATTTTGTTAACATTAGTTAATGCAGTGTGAACTAACATGAACAAACAATGAACAACTGTATTTCCGTTAACTAATGTTAACAAAGATTAGTAAATACAGTAACAAATGTATTGCTCATGGTTAGTTCATGTTAGTTAATACATTATCTAATGGTTAACTAATGAACCTTATTGTAAAGTGTTACCGTTTTATTAATTAAAAGCATGAAACTTATATATCCAATTCAACATCAATTAGTTACAAGTTTAACAAAAATGACATTTTTAGGGCCATGTATGAAATCTGTTTATGCACATTAGCATGTCTTATTATTTGAATGCATTAAAACAACCTAATTTGAAAATGTATTTTTAATAATGTTAGAATAGAAAATAGAAATTCTGTGTGGTGTCTTTTGACTTTTTCTTCAAATGAAGGCATAAAACATTAATTTATCTTTTAATCAAATGAAAATTAAACTTTATTTTTTGGCAGATAAAGGGGATTTACTATTTAAAGGGATGGTTATAAAAAAATGAAAATGTGATGTTTATCTGCTTACCCCCAGGGCATCCAAGATGTAGGTGACTTTGTTTCTTCAGTAGAACACAAACGAAGATGTTTAACTCAAACCGTTGCAGTCTGTCAGTCATATAATGGCAGTCAATGGGCTCCACAGCTTTGAGAATCAATAAAACATACACAGACCAAACCAAATTAAACTCTGCGGCTCGTGACGATACATTGAGGTCTCAAGACACAAAACAATCGGTCTGTGCAAGAAACTGAACAGTATTTATATCTTTTTTTTTTACCTCTAATCCTCCGCAATGTCCAGCTGTCCTGAGCACGTTCATAACTGAGCAAGGAACCATAACTTCAGTCGATCAGGCTCAAAAGTTGTGAGTCGGTAAAAAGTCAACACTCCCAGATGAGTTCACGCAAGCAAAAGTAATCTTTTAGTTTTTAATCAGTTGCAACAATCAGGATAAGCACAAGTAATTACCATCTTGAGTAGTCGTTGTACCCACAATCTCTCTGTGTAAACAATGAGTGACGTATACATGCGACAAATCACTTCCAGCTGTTGTGAACTCAAGACAGTTGAACATTGTGGTAGATCAGAGGTAAAAAAAAAAGATATAAACTGTTCAGTTTCTTGCACAGGCCGATTGTTTCGTGTGTTAAGACCTCAGTGTATCGTCACGAGCCGCAGGGTTTAATTTGGTTTTGTCTGTGTATGTTTTTTCTCAAAGACTCTCAAAGATTTGGTGCCCATTATATGGCTGACAGACTGCAGCGGTTTGAGTTAAAAATCTTTGTTTGTGTTTTACTGAAGAAACAAAGTCACCTACATCTTGGATGCCCTGGGGGTAAGCAGCATCTCAGCCCTACTGCTAGGCGAGTTTCAGTGCTTAAAATATATATATAAAAAAAACATATTTCTAAGAAAATGACAGATCTTTTCGGTAGACAAGACCCTTCTTCGTCGGCTGGGATCATTTACAGCCCTTTGAAGCTGCATTTAAACAGCATTTTGGAGGTTCACATTTCGGAGCTAATCCTAAAACTAATCCTTTAAAGGAGTAGTTCACTTCCAGAACAAAAATGTACAGATAATTTATTCACCCCCTTGTCATCCAAGATGTTCTTTTATTCTTTTTTTCTCAGTTGATAAGAAATGATTAAGTTGGGAAAGAAAATGAGATGGGAGTTTTTCGACATACCCTAACTGTCTTGATCCAGAAAAAGAGTTCACTTGTACATAGACAAGACAAGCATTTGAGGTTAAAAGTTTATAAATGGTCAGGTTGTTTCAAAAATGGCTAGATAAGACCTTCTTCCTTGGCTAGGATTGTTTAGAGCTCTTTGAAGCTGCATTTAAACTGCATTTTGGAAGTTCAAACTTGGGGGCACCATTTTCCTTAAAATCATCCTACATCGCTGCAGAAGTACCGACCCCAGTGTTTACAAAGTGAACATACAAAGATCAAACACCCTTTACAAAAAAAGGTAAAACAGCGATGTAGGGTGATCTTAAAGTAGACGAAGGAAACGAGATGGGAGTTTTTCAACATACCCTAACTGTATTGACCTGGATTAGACAGACTACACATGCACTTTGCAGAGACGAGACAAAAAGAGCAATTGGGGTTAAAAGTATATTAATTGTCAATTTGTTTCAAAAGTGGCCAATTGTTTCCCTGGATAAGACCCTTCTTCCTCGGCTGGGATCGTTTAGAGCCCTTTAAAGCCACATTTAAACCACGTTTTGGAAGTTCAAACTTGGGGGCACCATTATATGAAATGTTTTCTTCAAGAAACATAATTTCTTTACGACTGAAGAAAGAAAGACATGGACATCTTGAATGACAAAGAGTTGAGTAAATTGTCTGTAAATTTTTGTTCTGGAAGTGAACTAATCCTTTAAATTAAATGGTCGAATACTTTTTAATTTCCAAAAATGTGCAATTCTGTCCACGTTTTCTGCATCTCGGAAATCATAAGACTCTACATCTGATTCAAACACGGTACTTCTTGTAAGGGTCATTATGTACTTTATTTGTGGCTTTAAATACTTTTCGACTTTCCCACTAAATCTTGAAGAAATTATCACATTTTTTATAAGAGATTATTTAATCAGATTTCTCCCTGGCCCTCTTTATCATTTCCTTTTGGTCACGCGTGGCGTGGATCGTCAACAGCAGTCACGCTGCAAAATGTGTTGTTGTTTGATGCAGCACATCATAATAAATTCTTACATAAACGTTAATGACATGTTTAAATGTGTACTTTCCTATTTTCCACTTGTTTATTTGCAAATGTCCTACTAAGTGTTTTTTTGTGAAGGGACTGCATTGATTCAAGAGCATGTTTGATGACATCTTTGGTTCCGAGAGAGGAAGTTGATTTATTTGTCTTTCTTTTGATGCATTTCAGGGAAGCAAAGTGCTGCAACTAATTTATTTCCGCAGTTGTGACTGTGAGTTGTTGTTGAGAGTTTGATTGTCTATGAAGTAGAAAGGACAGTTTACTTCTCAGACTTTCCAAAGTGTTGATAGTAATGATGTAAACCATGTAATCCCTGCCAAAAATTATATTGCTTGTGCATATTTTGTCTTGGGGTGAATTAAAAACAAAACAAAAAAACTAAATATTAAGAAAATGGAATTAAACCTTTAAAATTTTAAGTCATGTTTATTTTTTTTGTAATAGAGGACAGCTGAATATTAGGTTTTTGGTAACTAAAATAAGTTTGTTATGGAAGACACTAATTCCATGACTCAGGTGAATTCTGAGGGAATAACTAGAAACTTTGTTACAGTGGTTTGTGTGTGTCATTTTTGTGGTATAGGGTCCAGTGTGCAAGCTTGCCTCTTGTTCATGCTCTTTGTATAATTCTTTTGGGACGTTTCTTAGAATTGAAGGATGTTTACCCCAGTCTGAGTGATGAAACTAGGCAGCTAGTCCATGTGTGATCCACAGTGTGGGGCATCAAGCGATTGTTTCTAACAGGGCCTGTTTCTACCAGTGCCAGTAAATGGCACAATTGTCAGCTTTGATTTGGCTTTGCGTGTTCTGCCCAACTGTGATATTTTTAACATCTGTTTACCTTATAATGACTCAACAACTAGTAGATTATTTGCAATAATGACTCAGTGCACAGTCACCAAGGGTGTGTTGTAACGTGCTTCAGCAGCTTCCAAAAACGTTCATCAGATAATTGTTTGGAAATTTTCCTAGAAACTATTCAAATTGGAAAACAGCTTTAATGTTACAGAACATCATCTAAAGATTTTTCTGTGTTAAGAGATAGTTCACCCAAACATGAAAATGTGATGTGTATCTGCTTACCCCCAGGGCATCCAAGATGTAGGTGACTTTGTTTCTTCAGTAGAACACAAATAAAGATTTTTAACTCAAACCGTTGCAGTCTGTCAGTCATATAATGGCAGTCAATGGGCTTCAGATCATTGAGAGTAAAAATAACATACACAGACAAAACCAAATTAAACCCAGCGGCTTGTGATGATACATTGAGGTATTGAGAAACAAAACGATCGGTCTGTGCAAGAAACTGAACAGTATTTAGAGTCAAGCCCAAAATTATTCATACCCCTGGCAAATTCTGACTTAAAGTTACTTTTATTCAACCAGCAAGTTTTTTTTTATAAGAAATGACACAGATGTCTCCCAGAAGATAATAAGACGATGTACAAGAGGCATCATTGTGGAAAAAATTATTACTCATCTTTTATTTACATTTGAACATAAAGTGGCATGTCCAAAATTATTCATACCCTTCTCAATAATCAATAGAAAAACCTTTATTGGCTATTACAGCAATCAAACGCTTCCTATAATTGCTGACCAGCTTTTTGCATGTCTCCACTGGTATTTTTGCCCATTCATCTTAAGCCATGAGCTCCAACTCTTTCAGGTTGGAGGGTCTCCTTGCCATCACCCTGATCTTTAGCTCCCTCCACAGATTCTCTTGTCAGGACTCTGGCTGGGCCACTGCAAAACCTTAATGTTTTTGTCTGCTAATCATTTCTTCACCACTTTTGCTGTGTGTTTTGGGTCGTTGTCATGCTGAAATGTCCACTGGTGCCCAAGGCCAAGTTTCTCTGCAGACTGCCTGATGTTGTTGTTGAAAATTTTGATGTATTGCTCCTTTTTCATGGTGCCGTTTACTGTGATTAGGTTCCCTGGTCCACCGGCTGAAAAACAACCCTAAAACATTAGGTTCCCACCACCATGTTTGACAGTGGGGATGGTGTTCTTAGGGTTGAAGGCTTCTCCTTTTGTACAACAAATGAAGGCTACATCATTGTGGCCAAACAATTAAATTTTTGTTTCATCTGACCACAAAACAGAAGACCAGAAGTCTTCTTCTTTGTCCAGATGAGCATTTGCAAAGGCCAAGCAGTCTTTTGTGCCTTATCTGGAGAAGTGGTGTCCTCCTTGGTCTGCGTCTGTGGAACCCAGCGGTGTGCAGTGTCTGTTGGACTGTCTGCCTTGAGATGTTGCCACCAGCAGAGCCCAGATTCATCAGGATGGCCTTGGTGGTGATCCTTGGATTATTTTTTACCTCTCTCACTATCCTCCTGGCCAGCACAGGTGTCACTTTTGGCTTCCGACCACGTCCTCTGAGATTATACACAGCACTGAACATCTTGTATTTTTTAATAATACTTTGCACTGTAGCTGTAGGTCCTCAGTGACCTTTGTCTTATCCATGACTGTCCACAAACCAACAGCAGAGAGCTTCTGTTTTTCACCTGTTGAGTTGATTAAAACAGCTGTTCCCAATGAATCAGGGTAATTAGGATGCTTTACAACAGCTTGGACTATTTGGAATGGTATAGAACTTTGGATTTCCCCATATCTGTGACAGTTTGCAAAGAGTATGAATAATTTTGGACATGCCACTTATTGTTCAAATGTAAATAAAAGCTGAGAAATATTTTTTTTCCACAATGATGCCTCTTGTACATTGTGTTTTGGGAGAAGCCTGTGTCAATTCCGGTCAAAAAAAAACTTGCTGGTTGAATAAAAGTACTTTCAAGTCAGAATTTGCCAGGAGTATGAATGATTTTGGGCTTGACTGTTTATTATTTATTATTATTATTATACATTATTTATAATGTCAAATTTTCATTTTTGTGTGAACTATCCCTTTAAAACACTTTATCCTATCCGAGTTTCACATGCAGTGATGTTATGAATAAATGATTGTGAATAAGTGATTTAATAATGTCAGCAACAAGCAATTAGTCTGTCCACACAAGAAGCGACACAGCTACAAATCACAACAAACCACAATAATATGAGGAAAAAGACACAAATTAAACTAATAAAGTAGATCCAGCTATCTTAATGACACTTTAGACTTGTAAAGCATACAGCATATACACCAATTTAACCACATGTGTTTTTATTGAAGGAATATTCTGGGTTAAACACAGCTTAAGCTTTATGGTGAGCATCTGTGACATGTTGTTGATTACCACAGAAAATCATTCTGACTTCAAGCACTCACAATATCCTGACCTTTTAAATCAAATAAACCAATAAATCTTTTGCATGACATCTACACAAGGATAGCAAGAGAGGCTGTATTCGTCATTTATTGCCCATGAAGCACTTTCTATTTTATTAAAAAGGTGAAAATGTTAGATTTAGTGGCAACTTTTTTTCACTATAGTTCAAATTGGTTACAAAAAGTGCATGTTCCCTACAGCAATGTAATTTACATGCTACATTTGACACTGTGCAGCATGGGGTAAATTGTGCAAGTGTTTCACAAGTTTTAGCTGAGGATGCAATTTTATCAATTGTTTCTGTTTTAAGAGATGCTCAGTGCCTTGACACACTATATTCCCTGGCACTAAAAACTCTTTCAGATGGGGAACTAGTTGCTGGAACACATAAGCACTTCTTGGCCAGTTTGCAAGAGAAGTGAAATTCCCTGTTGATGATATCTTCCACAGTTTTGCACAATATTTGACATTTATGATATTCAATAATTGTGTATTGATTATTTGATTACTGCAATATCACTTGTAGGAGTCATGAACTGAGAAACCAAAATTCCCTTGATATTTTGACATATAAGAGGTCATTGTAGTATAAAAACATCCTGTAAGTTTCAGTACTTCAGTACTTTGTTTTAAGTCTAAAAACAGCTTATGCTGAAGGCAGTCTGAACCACCTCTGCTTCTACACCACTGTTTGTTTAGCCCTGCCCACCTATTCACGCATGTAGTGTAAATAACGAAAGGCAAACACAGGTCTACACAGAAACCAACAAATAAAGATTGCTCGGAATACAACAAGATGCTGTGCAATGCTAAATTGTGAAAAAACAGTCGTTGTATTGCCTACCTTCTGATCCCAACATTAGGAAAAAGTGGTTGAACTTTATTTTTACTGCGGCAGTAAGAACTTGGTCTTTTGTTCACTTCATTTTTTCACAGATTTGTTTATAAACAATTCAAAGCAGGATTTTCAGAAAGATTTAGACTAAAAGACGATGCTGTGCCGGCTTCATTAAACAACAATAATAACTGTTTTTATTATGTGGTCACTATTGCTTTTATTACTTCCGAGTCTACAATCCGGCACGCCTATTCAAACATCTGATGAGGGAGGTCAAAAGAGGACATATAATTTTTTTTAACTTTATAAGAGGACCTCAGAGAACAGCACAAAATAATAATAAAAAAGTGCATGACCCCTTTCATATTGAATGTATCACCCAGCTCTATATATAATACATAATCTGAAAATCCTTCATGTGGAAGAACCCCTTAAGGTAGATTGAGACAACTTTACAGATCCAATATTAAATATGTTTTACTAAATAATGAATCCTGTATGTTCTTCAGGTTTCTGCTCATAGTCTTCCATTGTGTAAACAAAAAAGTCAAAATAAAGTTCTGTTGAAATCAGCAACATGGCATATTAAGTTGAATTTACATTTACATACATTTATATCCAAAGCGACTCACAAATGACTTGAGTGAGTACACCCCTCACATTTCAGAAACCATTGTAGTATATCTTCTCAAGGGACAATACTATAGAAATGAAACTTGGATATATTTTAGAGTAGTCAGTGTGCAGCTTGTATAGCAGTATAGATTTACTGTCCTCTGAAAATAACTCAACATACAGCAATTATTGTCAAAATAGCTGGCAACAAAAGTGAGGACACCTTAAGTGATAGCAGCAGTATGTTATTTAACCATGCAAAGCCACATGTCCTATTCATCATGTTTATGTTTTTGTCTGCTTGACAGGACCATACAAAGTTGTGTATCTTGTTTTTTAAAATTAGGTGCTTTAAGTACAATTCTCTCTTACTGACCACTGGATGTTCAACATTGCATCTCATGAGCAAACAACTGGGATTTGATAATTAGAATTGTTGCTCTCCACAAAGATGGCCAAGGCTATTAGAGGTTTAGTAACACCCTTAACCGGAGTTACACTACAGTGGTCAGGGTCATACAGAGATTTTCCAAGATGAGCTCCATTCGGAACAGGCCTCGCAAGTGTCGATCAACGAAGTTGAGCACTCATTCTGTGCGTCAGGTGCAGAACCTGGCTTCAAAAAACAGATGCATGAGTGCTGCCAGCATTGCTTTAAAGGTTGCGGAAGTAGAATGTCAGCTTGTCAGTGCTCAGACCATATGCCGCACACTGCAACAAGTCGGTTTGCATAGGTGTTGTCCCAGAAGGAAGCCTCATCTGAAGCTGGGTCATAAGAAAGCCCACAAACAGTTTGCTGAAGACAACCAATCCAAGAGCATGAATTACTGGAACCGTGTCCTGTGGTCTGATGAGACTATAAGATAAACTTGTTTGGCTCAGATGGTGTCCAGCATGTGTGGCGATGCCCTGGTGAGAACTACCAAGAAAATCATGTCTTGTCTACAGTCATCATGGTGGTGGTAGCATCATGGTCTGGGGCTGCATTAGTGCTGATGGTTCTGGGGAGCTGCAGTTCATTGAGGGAAACATGGATTCCATTATGCACTGTACATTCTGAAGCAGAACATGATGCCTTCCCTTCAGAAACTAGGCCAAATTGAAGTTTTTCCAACATGATAATGACTCCAAACACTCCACCAAGATGACAACTGCCTTGCTGAGGAAGCTTAAGGTGAAGGTGATGGGGTGGCTATGTATGTCTCCAGACCTGAACCCTATTAAGCACCTGTGGGGCATCCTCAAGCGTAAGGTGGAGAAGCACCATGTGTCTAACGTCCAGCAGCTCTGAGGAGTGGAAGAGGATCCCAGCAACAACCTGTGCAGCTCTGGTCAACTCCATGCCCAGGATAATTAAGGCAGTGCCGGATAACAATGGTGCTAACACAATATATTGACACTTTGGACAAGTTCACTTAGGGTGTACTCACTTTTGTTGCCAGCTATTTTGACAATAATGGCTGTATGTTGAGTTATTTTCAGAGGACAGTAAATCTATACTGCTATACAAGCTGCACATTGACTACTCTAAAATATATCCAAGTTTAATTTCTGTAGTATTGTCCCTTGAGAAGATACTAAAATGGTTGCTGAAATGTGAGGGCTGTACTCACTTTTGTTGAGTTAAGATACTGTACATTAAATGTCAAGTGAATTTAGTACATAATATTCCTTTACACCTCATTTTATCACAAAAATAATAATAAAAAATCTCTAAAAGTCAAGTAAATCACCTTTTCAGACTTGTAGTAACCCCCAACCATAACCCCATCTATAGTTCTCAGAACTGAAAAAATACTAGAAAGCGATAAATTAGGACTGAGAGAAACTGAGCAAGTTTGTTTTGCTTGTTAAAGACATAATTTATGAAAATGAGAGAAAAAAATCTATAAAACGTAGATTTACCACGGCGCAGAAAGACAGGCCAAACATTTATTTTCCGAGAGCATTAGGCGAAAGACTCTAGAAATATAAACTTTTAGAAAATGGACGAAAAGCATCCAGCTGTGGGTAAGTGTTATGATTACCTGTATTTCAGCCAGCTCTTCATGAAATGTGCACTAAGCATCTAGCTTTAATCACTCTTAAATAGGTAACTCAAATATACAGCTTGAACGATGGGAATGCAGGCTTCCAACATCCATTAAACACATAGAAGTGCAGTCTGCTTTGAGAAATGCTTGATGTTTGTCTAGAAATGTGCAAGAGGGGAGGGAAGATTCCTAAAATGTTTCTTCTTAAAGCTTAAACACCTACTAGTTAATTTGGGAATTTGCAAACTTGACTTGTTGGCAGCTGTTATAAAACGTGTTATTTTGCACGTGAAGCAGCTAATTTATTTTTTGAAGCAAAAAATAAATTCTGACCCTCATAGAAGGAACCGTTATGCACTGATGGTAGATAGTTCTCCCAAAAAGTGTTGTCATCAATACTTCACCCTCATGTCATTCTGTGCAACACATCAAAAACATTGCAGAAGGTCCTTTTGTCTATGCCATTGAATAAATAAGAGCATATCCCAGAGAAGAAATAAAGTCATACCAGTTTGGAACCACATGAGGAAGACATAAATTATGACTTCATATTTATTTTTGGGTGAACTATATTTTTGAGACACATGTTGAGTGTGTCCCATCAAGGGGAAAAGGGTGTTGTTCTGATCAGATCAGTTTGCATTTCAGCTGACTCTTAACTGAGTCACTCAAAGAAGCAGATCAATCACTTTAATTCACTGGTAATTACAGAGCAGTGCTGAGGCAGATCTCCTTTACTTCCATCAATCACGCTGCTCTCCTTAGACAAGCATTGTTTCTTGTTGTTTTAAGCATGTTTATTTGCGCTAATTTTCACAGTGAATCCAGTCCAATTTCAGATTCTGTTTACATGGACACTGAAGGTTGCAATCCTGTTCACATATTTCTTTAAATGTGCATTTCCTGGCTCTAAACGAAACTTCAGCACATGCCTTTAGAACCAGAGAACACTGCTTTTCTTACTTAGATTTTTTATCTTGTTTCCAGCCAAAATATCTAAAAATTCATAAATCAAGAAAGATTTTCTAGACAAGTAAAAATTATTGTCTTGTTTCCAGAAAAAAACAAGTCAAAATTAAGTGTGTTTTTAACTTTTAACAAGCTAAATAATCTGCCAATGGTGTAAGAAAAATAATCATGTTTTTTGTTTGAAATAAAAACATTCTTCTTAGCCCACTGGCAGATTATTTTGCTTGTTCTAAGAAAAAACTCACTTCATTTTGACTATTTTTTCTTAAAACAAGAAAATATTTTTTACTTGTCTAGAAAATCCTTCTTGATTTAGAAATTGTTAGATATTTTGGCTGGAAACAAGATAAAAAATCTAAGTAAGAAAAGCGATACCAGCGTCACTAGAGCTATTGCAAGCTTTTTTTAATGACATGTTAGATAAGCTTTTTACCAAATATATAGTCTCTTTTACTGACCATGTCATAAGACGCAAAATAATCACTCACATTTGATTTTTTTTAAGTATGTTTTACAAAAAAATACTACATTAGTCTTTTTACTTTAAAATTTCACATTTAATCACGTGTGAATGGCAATTTCTTTGTAATTATTGGTGAAATTTACCATATCATTTTTTTTTCAGTGTATAAAATGTATGTACACACATGCATCACAGCAATGAGGAGAAATATTTAAATCCAATTTAGAAAATACTCAGATCAAAGCATTTCTTTTTAAAATATGGAGCAACTTCCTAAGGCAGCATCATAACCAATAGACCCCAAAAGTGGTACCAAATCAATTCTGCAATGCAATGCAACAATACCACTCTTTCTCCATTATCATTAGAGCTTATTGAGTTCTACCAAAGATCCAAAGATTTACCAAAGATCTGTCTGTCTGACATTTGGCTGATTTCTAAAACTAAAAACTGTATAAGGCATTGTTGCATTCAATTTGGGGTCATTCTATGAAACCGGTATGATTTGGATTTACACATTCATAGATTTTTTACCAAAATGTGTTACTTTTCTGAACACCCCTCAAGATTAATGACATATTTAACTTCCAGAAAAACATGTTTTTCCACCTCAGGCATCAAATCCCTATTATCGTTGGTCATTATTTTAAGATATGGGCACTATTAGTCTTCAACCCCGTTATGGACAGTATGGGAGCTCTCTGAATATGATTATAAAATGTAGTTGTAATGAAATCAACATTTTCCTATTAATCAGATGTCCCTCACGCTAATTCAGTATTTGCAAATATAAAAGTTACTTAAATTTTCACACTTTTGCTATACTAAATCCTGAAATAGATTTTTTTGTGACAGCAACCTCATCATTTTTGATCAAAGAAGTGGCTTAACTTCAGAATTTAAACTAAAATCAGTATTCTTATGATTGCTCTGAACATTTCAGACTGAGTTCAACAAATATTAAATAACGTTTTCATAAACTTAAAAAATAATTAATAAAATGTAGGTGTGACGGGGTTGAGAATGGGGTAACGGGTTGAAGATTGTAACTGGGTTGAAGAGACAAATACATCTTAACATATAAATAGTTATAAGATTATACGTTCATAAGATACGTAATATTAGGAAATCATGTTTATTGTTAAAATATCAAAGATTATTTTCACATGTAATAGTTCTCTATCTTTATTTAATGTAACAGGGTTGAATCTTTAAGCTTGACAACCACAATATTAATAAGTTATAGTTATAAAAGAAGGTGGTAACTTGCTGTGTCTGCTCACAGTGTTGTTCAGAAGACTTATATGATGTCACTTCCTGTTAACGATGTCACATAAGGATCAGTTCATTATTTTAATGCGGGGAGATTGATTTGTGTAACGGGGTTGAGGGGTTACTGAGGCATGGAAATAAATAATATGATTTTAAAAAATAATCATGAATTTACTTAGAAAAAATCATTACCAGCTAAAAAGCACAGATAGATATTTATTAGAAAGACAAAATGTATGGACCTTTTTCGAATTTTATTATTCATATCCCAAGTACACTTTCATAGAAGGCTATGAGGGCCATGAAAAAAAAACAAGATTATTTCTAATATAAAGAGAAAATGTATGTCATGTTTTTAAACCTTATTAAAGGAGACATTTCAATTAATACCAAAAGCTTTTAAAAATAGATTTTGGTGACCCAATAGATAAAATAAACTTAAAAAGATCAGAGGGACTCAAATCGGACTGGTTTCGTGGAATGACTCTTTGGCTGATAATAATTTTGATGAAAAATCTCATTAGGCTGAACACAAATTTGTGGTGGTGGTAAGCAGAGATTGCAGTAAGATGAAGTGTGTTGCTTTATTGAGCCAGAGCTCAGCCCGATGTCTACGGGACAAAGTTGGCTGGCCAAGGCTTTTCTTGGCACTCTTTACTTGATCTCTGGCCCAAAGCTCATATCAGATTTAAACACAACCAGATGTTTACATATGCACTCAACCTGTAAAATTCACATGTGTATGCCAAAAATCTGAATCCCTCATTTGATTTGATGAACAGAAACTGCACCTCGTCATTTACTTCCTTTTTATTGTTACAAGCTACATCTTGTCATTCTTTGATTGCTCTGTCCTGATACTTTCACTTTACCGTTGAAATTGTACCTTTTGTGTTTGAGTTTAGCACTGGAAAAGCACAGTTTTAGGACCTTTATGTCAAGAATGATCAAAAAGGCATTTTTTTTTCTCAGATGTGCCTTTATGAAATCAATGTAAAACTCATTTTTGAATTAAATTAATTTATTCAGTGTGCACATCTGACTGAATAACATTTCTGACATTAGGACTGTGGAAGCCACTAGCACATACCAGCAGGCCAAGTTGCGTCATATTGATAATTATTTAAGTGACTCAAGAGCATATACCGAAGGCGTGCTTTGGTTTTCCATTCGCATGGCAGCCAACATGAATAATAAATAATAACCAGTGTCTTACCTAATTCAGTAAGATCCAACACTTGAACCTGACATCACAGGCTATAATCATATTGTCATCACCACCAAAGCGCCAACTTGAAATGTTTTTAGAAGTTGGGATAATATCCAGTGGAGAGAATTATGCAGGGGAATTGCTTGGATGATGGTTCTGATGATTCAGTTTTTATTTTGACCATGTCAGGTTCACTGGATTGCACATTGATAAAATAGATGTAATGGGGGAGAAAATTTTTCCATTTATTTTTCCATTTATTATTAGGGGTCAAGCACAGAAGGTGCAGGGGGCACCTATTGTATCTGTTGGCGTTCTTCTTCTTCATCCATTTCTTTCGCTCTTGAGTCTATGGCAGTCCATAGAACCACTTGCGGGAAAGTTGTGAAATTTGGCACACTGATAGAGGACAGTCTAAAATGTCACCGTAGCAGTTTTGGAGTCTCTAACTCAAACTGTAAGGCACAGAAGGATTTTTTTTAATTGCTCAAAAACATACTTTTTTAAACTCGTCCTAGACGGTTTGTTCGATTTTCACCAAAATTGGCTCAGATCATCGTCAGATCATGCTGGCCAACAGTTATAGAATTTAAGTTGATTAGTCAAATCGTTCTTGATTAACACGTAAAGGAATTCTACGAAAAGCACACAAAAATGAATGCGAGGCTATATCTTCACTTGGTGTGTGTTATAACAAGCATGACAAGAGGCTACCTGCAGTGTTTTAGTGCAGTGCCACCTAGTGGTCAGCAGATATGCAAAATGGCTATTTTTGCTAATAACTTCTCAAGGGTTTGGCCAAAAATCACAACACATTTCTCTTTAGATTTGTTGGAGCATGCCAAATCAAACCATACCAAATTTCAGTCAGCCATGTCAGCCATTAAGCATTGACGTATCATTATGGAACTTGGTATGTTGGATGATAATTGGATGAACTTCTTGTCTGCAATGTTGATATATGTTAAAAACCTACTTTTCCTCCTTGTCTGTTGGTCCAATTTTCACCAGAATCGACTCAGATAATCTTCAGACTGTGCTGACAAAAAGTTATGGACTTCATGTCGATAGACGAAACCATATTTGTACAGCACCACAACAAATGTGAGGCATGATGCCAAAATGACTCTGAGGCTGTATCTCTGCAAAGCTTTGACATATAGACACCAAACTTTATTTGTGCCATTGTCACCACACACTGACCACACCACATCAATCTCATAACAGCTACTGGTCGAAAGTGATAAATCTTTCAATCATTTTAATGGTGACTGTATTTGTTTTTTTCAGCCTTTTTGCTTAAAATCATAAAATCATATGCTTTGCCCCATAATTGCTGCTATATTTACATTTATTATTACATTGCATTTACTAATATAACAGTAACAGTGACAGTGTATATATATATATATATATATATATATATATACACTGTTACAGTTAATGTGTTAGAAGCAGGAAAAATTGGCAAGAATAAGGATTTAAAGCGAGTTTGAAAAGGGCCAAATTGTAATGGCTAGACAAGTAGCAAGTCCTGAAGGTTGACAAAGAGAACCCAATCAAATAATTGAGGCAAAAATATATACTTTGTCATTTATTAATTCAGCAAAATGAGCTAATATCACATATCTGTGAGTGGCGAAAGTTTGTGAATCTTTAGGATTAGCTGTTCATTTGAAGGTAAAATTAGTCCATCTGTTTAAAGGTATTTTTTAATCAGTAAGATCTTGTTGGAGTCTGATCATGTCTGTGGAAGTGAATCATGGCAGGAACAAAGGGGATCTCTGAGGACCTCAGAAAAAGAGTTTCTGTTGCTCATCAGGATGGAAAAGGTTACAAATCCATCTCTAAAGAGTTCGAATTTGACAAATCCACAGTCAGTCAGATTGTGTACAAATGGAGGAAATTCAAGACCATTGTTAACCTCCCCAAGAGTGGTCCACCAACAAAGATCACTCTAAAAGCAAAATGTGAGTCACAAGAAGTAGGCCACCGCTCCCCGAAAAGAACATTGAATGAGACCAAAATAAAACTTTTTGGTTTAAATTAGAAGCGTTATTTTTGGAGAAAGGTAAACACTGCATTTTGGCATAAGAACCTTAGTTCATCTGTGAAACATGGTGGTGATAGTAGCATGACTTGGGCCTGTTTTGCTGCATCTGGGCCAGGACAGCATGCCATCATTGATGGAACAATGATTTCTGAATTATACCAGCAAATTCTAAAGGAAAATGTCAGGATATCTGTTTAACAACAAACTCTCAAGATAACGTGGGTCATGCAGCAAGACAACAACCCCAGGGACACTAGTCATTCTACCAAAGAATGGTTAAAAGACGAACAAAGTGCATGTTTAGGAATGGCTAAGTCAAAGTCTAGACCTTAATCCAATTAAAATGTTGTGGAAGGACCTAAAGCAAGCAGTTCATAGGAGGAAACCCACCAAGATCAGATAGTTGAAGCGGTTCTGTACAGGGGAATGGGTTAAAACTCCTACAAATCAGGACTGATCAGCAGTTACAAGAAATGTTTAGCAGCAGCAGATACTGAAATCAAAGATTCACATACTTTTGCAATGCACAAATATGTAATACTGGATAATTTTTCTCAATAAATATTTTTGTCTCATTAGTTTGACTGGATTCTCTTTGTCTACTTTCAGGACTTGTGTGAAAATATGATGATGTTTTGGGTCATATTTATTTAGTTGTTTTTGTCTGCATTTTCTGTTACATTAACAGTTACGTTTTCGGTAAAAATATGGAAAGCTTGTTTGAGTAAAAAAGGTAATTGCAACTTTCTATCACAATGTGGACAATTCTGAGTTTATATGTCACTATTCTGTCTTTTTTTCTCACAATTCTGATAAAAAAACTCTCTAAATCCACAATTATTTGCAATTGCAAATGTGAAACTCATTTTGTGTTCTATTTAGATAAAAATACATTCAATTGTGAGCATGCTTTTTTATTCCATTTTCAGAGTATTTTACTTTGGTGTAAAAGAATGCAGATGTTCAAGAACAGTTAATGGAACCAGACATCTTGACAATTTTTTTTTTTTTTGTTGATGGATAAACTGTTTCTTTAGACCCTGAGATTTGGCATCATGGGATGGAGATAGATCAGTCTGTATATGATATCAGAGGTTGTTTTTGACCTCTCACATCCAGATTCTGACACATTAGTAGTACATCATGATATACAAATCTTATGTTTTCAAAGGGGAATTCATTTTGCTGATGCCAGTATGATAATTTATTATCCCCACTTTTGGTTCGATTTAGTTTTTGCTTTGAGTCACCACTCTGACTTGGGCAAAAACATGTTTTGAATCAGATCCACATATTAGTTTAAAATAGGAATGGAAAACAGTGTTTCGATATGCTTACAGCCACAGCCAGACACACACCCATTGTGCAAGACGTAATGTAGTCCCTGTTTTGTACATTTATAGAAACTTCCTTTCATGGAATCCATCATTCTGTGATCTTTCCCTACTTCTGGACCTTACTTAGTTTTTTAAAATATTGTTTATTGCGCTGAGATGTCCTGTAATGTATCCAATCATTTTGTTCCAATATTCTTGTCCTATATAAGCCATTTTTTCAACCATTTGTTTAAAAAGAAGTTATGTTTCTCAAATGTACAATGTTAAATGGTATACGTTGAGGTATGATCACTGCATTATTTTACCATAGTACTTTTTTGAAAGGTTTAAATAATTATAGTCAAAATTTTAAAAAGGAATATAAATTAATACAACTTTTAAATGTTTAGAAATACTGTATGTTATTTTTCAAGTCAGCCCCAGGCCCATATGCAACAATTTTTTGAGTACATACATACAAAGTACATAACATTACGTGAGTATTCACAAGCTGTTTTATTTACTATATAAATGCTTGGAAATAATATTTAACGTTTTCAAGTCCACTCATTATTTGTAGCATGCAAGTCTCAGCCTATAAATTTGGTAAATTTTATGATAAAATACAAACAATAAATGTGTTTTTACGCTCTTTAATTTGTAGTGAGATAACTATATTCACCTCAAATGTGAATCAAGCGGCATGTGAATCAATGATCTTTTCCTTTTTAATACTTGCAGCACGAAATAAACATGAAAAAATATTTGAATGCATGCTAAAAAAATAAGAAACACGTCTCATCTAAGCGATCAGAGTTAAAAAAAAATCAATAAAACATCTTGTGAATAAGTCATAATAATAGTAACATAACGTTTAGCCTACCTCAGAAAAGCCAACAAGCCTATAACTTTGTCAACATCGTTTTATTTTTCTCATAAATCAGCCAGTTAACTGAGTTGAAGCTTACGTTTTTATTGCTGTTTGCTGTTTTTCATGTTAAATGTGAAGACAGGATGGAGGCCACTGAATTTTTTTTTTTTTTTTGGTGGAGTAGGCGGAATTTACACATTACACATTCACATTAACTTTATGCAAAAAAACATTTTATTACATTAATTCTTTCATTTTAGTAAATTAAAGAAGCAATTTTAAGCATTCTAAATACATTTATCATGTCTGTGAGGCAAATATTTGCTAAATTTTGGATCATTTTTGTGAAGCGTTCCTCCTAAAGACAGAGATGGAGGAAAGCACATGTTTGTTTTCTTTAGCTATTTTACAAAAGCATAATGTTTTGTTGAGATTTTGAGCGCGCACAAATAAAATTAGACCTTTTGCAGTTCCGAATGATGTGTTACGGTGCGTTCACACAGGCATGTAGCGAGCGGGGCGAAGTGAGCGTTTTCAATTCATTCATATGGAAGTTTAGCGTAAACGGTCGCGTGGTGCATTTTGGGATTGGAAGCGGCGCGGAGAAAGCGTTGAGAGCAGCTGAGAGCGTCAAAAGGTTGGGCATTCCTCAACTTTATGCAAATCTCGAGCGCAAAACGCCGACAACCAATCGCTGTGAAAAGTAGGCAAGGCAAGATTATGTTTCAGAAATTGGTGGATTGTCTGAGCTGAAATCACGTAACATTGAAAAAGTCAAGCAAAAGTAAATGTACTTTGCATGTTTTCATTATATGCTACAGTTTAGTTTGCGAACCGCCGTTAAAAGAAGACAATGGAACGTAAATAGGGTGTGAACATTGTTTTTCAGAGGCGTGCTCAGCCCTAAATTAGACACTCCCCAAAGCAGTGGCGTGGTAGCGTTGCCAGCGGCACTGAGCGCAAATTTGACGCTGTAGTGTGAACACACCGTTACTCTTACCTTTATGAGCAAAAATGATGGCGTATTTTAGGTTTCCACTGTTATTAAGAAAAAACTGCAAGCGGTTGCACTGCTGCTGCCGTGTCCTGCAAAGCGCGCTTTAGCTTCCACTCTCCGCACAAACGATTGGATATGCGTCTAACAGCGCACATTTATCTAGGTTAAATGTTTAAATTAATATTGTGAAATCCATCAAGTGATTTATGTCTGTAGATTTTATTTTAGGCAAGGCTAAATTGATCACACATGCTCAACTCATTGCTACTGGCCGCTTGGTCAGTACTTTAAAAAACAAAAGCTTGAATTTGACCAACCTAAAAATGTTCCAAACATATTTCTAATTTAACTTAATGAAGAAACTAAACGAAATCTAGCCACTTTGCCATTAAAATCCAAAACTGAACTAAGTTAATGGCTGCAACACGGGCTCTGTTCTGATAAGTTGTTGGACAAGGGCAGGGCTCAGGCCTGAGCATCTCAACCATGCAGTACTCTATTCGTTTCCTCGAATATGCTGCGCCCCTAGTTGCAGAACCTCCAGTCTTCATATATTTTTATTCTTGTGCAGGTTCAGGCTCGCGGGGCGCTGCAGTATCTGGTGTCTCTGTTAGCGAGTATGGAGCACAGTGCCCATCACACACTACTGCTGGAAATCCGCTGTCTGACCGATCGCTACACCTCCATCCTGGGCGGCGGAGGAAAGGACATCTACCGCATGAGCAACAGTTTCACAGCCATCGCTCGACTGCTGGGACGCAAGCTGGAGGCTGAGAGTGCACTTAGCAGGTAGTCACACAATCATGCACACTTTCCCAGTTATGTATAAGTTATATATATTTTTAAACCCCATGGGTGATTGGTTTTATTAAAATAACTGAAGTTTTACTATGATGGAGTAACTTCTGTTTAAAAGCTCCCTAATCCACAGGCCTTTGTCTGCCTGTCCACCTTAAAGGAATAGTTCACTTCCAGAACAAAAAATTTACAGATAAGGTACTTGCCCCTTTGTCATCCAAGATGATCATGTCTTTCTTTCTTCAGTCGTAAAGAAATAGCTTTTTGAGGAAAACATTTC
This sequence comes from Garra rufa, assembly GCF_049309525.1. Classification (NCBI taxonomy): domain Eukaryota; kingdom Metazoa; phylum Chordata; class Actinopteri; order Cypriniformes; family Cyprinidae; genus Garra; species Garra rufa. The sequence goes on along the minus strand of NC_133371.1, from coordinate 5,335,265 downwards.
AGGTTTTTTCTCTATATAGTGGACTTCTATGGTGCCCCGAGTTTGAACTTCCAAAATGCAGTTTAAATGCAGCTTCAAAGAGCTCTAAACGACCCCAGCTGAAGAAGAAGGGTCTTATCTAGCGAAAACACAGTTTTTTTGCTAAAAGAAAATTACAATTGATATACTTTTTAACCTCAAATACTTGTCTTGTGTAGCTCTGCGTAAACTCTGTGTATTCCGGTTCAAGACAGTTAGGGTATGATGAAAAGCGTCCTACATCATTGCAGAAGTACCGACCCAGTGTTTACTCAGTGAACATGCAAAGAAGGTCAAACGCCCTTTACAAAAAAAAAAAGGATATAACAGCGATGTAAGATGATTTTGAAGTTGGTGGAGAACATGAGATGGAAGTTTTTCACTATACCCTAACTGTCATGAACCGGAATACACAGAGTTCACGCAGAGCTACACAAGACAAGTGTTTGAGGTTAAAAAGTATATAAATTGTACATTTTTGTAGAACATAACTGATCGTTCCTCTAGATAAGACCTTCTTCATCGGCTGGGATTGTTTAGAGCCCTTTGAAGTTGCATTTAAACTGCATTTTGGAAGTTCAAACTCGGGGGCACCATAGAAGTTTATTATATGGAGAGAAATCCTGGAATGTTTTCCTCAGAAAACATGTTTTCTTTACATCTTGGATGGCAAGGGGGTGAGTACATTATCTGTAAATTTTTGTTCTGGAAGTGAACTAATCCTGTAACCACTGCAATATTCAATGGCTGGTGATTGTTTTGGCATGTTTATTGCTGAACGTCTGATGAGGTAAAGATGTACTCCAGTTTTGTTCAAAATGTTTTGAAATGAACATTTTGTTCATTTCTCTGTTTCTAAGACTTAATTTGTTCTCTCTTGAGGAAAATAGGTTTGCGTAGGAAAGATGACGAATAAAGAGAAATCCGGATAGTGGATTGTTTTGTTATTTATTTATTGATTTATTTTACATATCATAGAAAGGACAGGATAGAACTGTCCGTTTTGTACTTTTGCTTTTCCTTCTCTTTTTGTTCTCGCTTATCTTCTTTTCCAAAATGGTACACGCAGAGCTAGACCAGACAAGCTTTTGAGATTAAAAACTATATTAATTGTAAGTTTGTTTTGAAAATAACCCATCGTTTCACTAGATAAGACCCTTCTTCCTCGGCTGGGATCGTTTAGAGCCCTTTGAGGATGCATTTAAACTGCATTTTGGAAGTTCATACTTTGAACTTGAAACTCGGGGGCACCATAGAAGTCCATTTTATGGAGAGAAATCCTGAAATGTTTTACTCAAAAAACATAAGGGTGTATGGTAAGGGTATTTGCATAAAGGCAATCTAATTGGCTGATGCCACAAGCAAAGCCAGTGATAAAATGCAATGGATAACATGACTTGTTCAATGTAAATGAGAAGCGTGAACACTGACACCCAATGTGAATGCAGCGTTAGGGTTAGGTGTAGGGTTAGCTGCGTGTAATTATGCATAACTGTTACTACTACAGTAAGTACAGCACTAAAGTGTTACCTTTAATGCTATTCTAAATACTGTTTTTAAAAAGTATACAGTACAGTTTGGTATACACTAAGCAGTGCAGTTGTATTCCATTCTAAACATGATTTTATTTTTTTTCGTCAGAGAGGAGAAGAAGGTGCAGGATTTGTCCAGGCCATGTGAAGCCGAGTCTAGTTCTGACATGTTTACTGAGACCCAGTGCCTGCAGGTGAAGATCCAGGCTTTTGAGCAGAAGATAGGCGATGAGGTGGAGGAGTTGGAGGAAGAGGCTGCTTCTCCTGGTCCTCAGAGACGCCACAGTCTGGGTCAAGCAGCGCGAGACGAGCGCAGAGAGATGAGGTTCAACAGGTGGGCCTGACCTCTTAGAATTTAGAAGTAGATTAAAAGCTCAAAATTGCTAAACATTAAGACAGAGATAAATGACTCTCCACCCAAATAGTCAATCACATCTCTGCACTGTTGTTCTTTATTACATTTGGTCTGTATGTAGGACTATGTATGGTATTGATTTTATTAATGTCTTTTTTTTTTCTAATTTTTTTTTTATTTAAAGTTTTGGAAGTTTAACAAACACAAATGCAAAAACAAATGCAAAAAAAAAACAAAAAAAACATATTAGACCAAAAAAAAACTGGACAGCCTCAATTAACAAATATATGCAAAAGAATTATATATAAAAAAAAATATATATATATATATATAAACATAAATGACAATATTCTCAATTGTTTTATAAATACAATAGTACAGAAATATATATAAAAAAATAAAAGGGGAGGTTTACAGAATACAAAAATTAAATTTCCAAGAATCTCAAGAAAGATCTCCATGTGGCTTCATATTTTTTCTGTGAGGAAAGCTCACCAAAACATGTTCCATTTGAATAATGTAGAGCATCTCATTCAACCATCTGTGAGCTTGTGGATATTTCCAATTGAGTAATATCACTGCAATCATGCCTACCATCAGAGCCTGTTAATGAGTATGAGGAAGAGCATCCATTACATCAGAATTGCCAAAAATAGCCAGATTGTGGTCAGGTTGAATATTCATTTTGTAAGCACTAGAAAACAATTCAAAAATGTTAGACCAGAAAACATACAGAATAGGACAAAACCAAAATAAATGTGCCAGTGTCCCCTCTGCATTAATGCAAGTCTTAGATTTGAGATTGCACAATACAACACTGCACAAATATGTTCTACGTATTTTAGTAGAGCATGGCACTTTTTAATAACTCAAAGCCTAAAATAAATGAACTGACTCTTGAGTTTTTGTATTTTGACGTGTGCTGTTCTCTCGTGTTCAGGTCAAAGAGTCTGGCTCTTCACGCTGTACGCACACGATCCATTAACTCTGACAGCGGTCCAGAGGGAGAAGGGGTGGATCTGAGTGCAGAACCCGATGTCTGTGAGGCCTGTCCCAGCCCAGAGACCGGTCCTGCCCCCACAACCCCACAGGAGAACCACAAACTCACAGAGAAGCAACCTGACACATCTCTAAACAGTGAGGGGCAAAAGGTGGCGTTTGTAGACCCCCGGGAGGGAGACCGACTCTGGATCCATCTAAGAGACAACATGGAAGAAATCAAAACCTTCTGTGCGGAAATGATCAAACAAATCCCCATACCTGAGCACTGTGTCATTGAAGGTAACCTGTCAAATCTAAGAGCAACACCTAAAAAATACCTTGCATTCATGAGGAGTGCAGAAGGAGAGCTCTCTTCCACATGTTTTACCGCATTCTCATCCAGAAATTATTTTAGACAACTAATTTGACCATGAATATGTTTACACAAGACTGAATTTCAGGTCAGCTTCTAGTTCAACATGAGGAGAATGTTTTCCTGCCATGTTTTGAAATATGTTGAAATATGTAATCATGTGTGATTCGTCCAACTTTTTCAGTCAAGTCACAGATGCTTTCTGACTGAACAAGATTCTTCCTGTTATGATAATGTTGACACTGAATGAATTTCATTAGATTGAAGAGTTCAGCATATTACATTGTTTGATACATTTCATTCATATTCATTATTTGATCCCTTGCTGATTTTGTACGTTTTCCCACTGACAAAGAATTGATCAGTCTATAATTTTAAAGGCAATACAAAAAACGCATTTCAAAAAAGTTATAAATTGATTTGCATTTTAATGAGTGAAAGAAGTATTTGATCCCCTATCAATCAGCAAGATTTCTGGCTCCCAGGTGTCTTTTATACAGGTAACAAGCTGAGATTAGGAGCACTCTCTTAAAGGGAGTGCTCCTGCAAACCATTTTATAACTTTTTTAAAATGTGTTTTTCTGGATTTTTTTGTTGTTATTCTGTCTCTCACTGTTCAAATAAACTTACCATTAAAATTATAGACTGATCATTTCTTTGTCAGTGAGCAAACGTACAAAATCAGCAGAGGATCAAATGTTCAATCAAAATTTTGTCACTTTTTTCCATTAAATTTCTTGATTGGAGCTGTTGCTTTGTCTGAGTCAACAAGCAAAGATGATTATAATTATAATATTGCCTAATATTAGCCATGACATTGGTTATTGACATTTTCTGTAGAGATAATGTTGCGTGTCCTGGCAAAACTCCACAACATTTAAAAAATATCGCAAAAAGAGTGCCATTTTTTTTCCCTGAATATGAGCACAATTCCAGATGTGAAACTGATTTTTATATGATATTAAATTACTTACATTTTGGACACGCTATTATTGTTTTTGCTGTATTTGGCCAACGAAAATAGTTCCAAACAAAGCCACAGCAGAACCGTTGCATGTCTTTAACCAGCAGTGTTATGCTATTGCACAAATTTGCTTTTTTAAACAAATGGTTTTAGTGAATGATTCATTTACCTATTTATAAACACATTGGCAGTTTCTCAATATGCGTTCTTAAAGGAGAAGTTTAGATCCAGCACAAGATCATTTACTCACCCCCTTGTCATCCAAGATGTTCATCTCTTTCTTTCTTCAGTCGTAAAGAAATGATGTTTTTTGAGGAAATCATTACAGGATTTCTCTCTATATAATGGACGTCTATGGTGCCCCCAAGTTTGAACTTCCAAAATGCAGTTTAAATGCAGCTTCAAAGGGCTCTAAATGATCCCAGCCGAAGGGTCTTATCTAGCAAAACGAGTGGTCATTTTCTAAAAAAATTGACAATTTCTATACTTCTTAACCTCAAACGCTCGTCTTGTCTAGCTCTGCATAAAATCTGTGTATTCCGGTTCAAGACAGTTAGGGTATGTCGAAAAACTTCAAAATCATCCTTCATTGTTGCAGAAGTACCAACCCGGAGCAAAGGAGATCAAACGCCCTTTACAAAAAAAAGGTAAAAAAGCGATGTATGATAATTTTGAAATTGTAAAAAAAAAAAGTTTTTCAAAATACCCTTGAACAGGACTGCACAGAGTACATGCAAAGCTAGACAATATGAGCTTTTGGGGTTAAAAACTACATAAATTGTCAATTTGTTTTGAAAAATGGCCGATCGTTTTACTTTATAAGACCCTTCATCCTCAGCTGGGATTGTTTAAAGCCCTTTGAAGCTGCGTTTAAACTGTTTTTTGGAAGTTCAAACTCGAGGCACCATAGTTTTCCTCTAAAAACATAATTTCTTCACGACTGAAGAAAGAAAGACATGAACATCTTGGATGACAAGCGGGTGAGTAAAGTATCTGTAATTTTTTGTTCTGGAAGTGAACTTCTCCTTTAAGTGAGATTTTGTGTTCTCGTCATCATTAACCATCAAAGTTCAATTCCAATATTTAAGAAGAGAAGTGAGAGGATGCATGAAAGTAACCAGATGTGTTCTTAATATCAGGGATGCATTGAGTGCAAACTTGAGAGAATCGGACTGTTAGAAATCTCAGAAGACGCTGTGGGCAGACACATCCATAGCACAGTGCAGGATGAGTTACATGCTTACCTTAATTCTTAAGGTTAAGGTTCTGTTCATATATAAGTACGAACAATAGTTAGAGTGATGCTTGCATTTTCATACACCACTATTTATCATCTATCAGTGCACTGGGTGTGATTGTCTAAAGTTCAGACTGAGGGGCAGCTTGGCTCTGGTATCCAGATGCAAATACATTTTTAACACTGGGTCTCTGCCTCCCCTTCACATTATTCAACAGCTCTCCCACTGAGAAACTGTAAGGTAATCGATCAGTCGGCGACCCGCTGAACTGGCATGTGAGTGCATTTATGTGTGTGTCAGTGTGAGGGATTCAGTGCAGTCATATCACTTCATGGAGGATCAGCTAATGTCATAGTTATGTGTGGAAAAGCTGTCAGAAAGGATTTGGTGAAAGATTTGATGAACAGTGTCCAATTATTGGCAAACTTCACTAGATGAGAGCAGATCTCTGTTGGTTTGCACTAGTCATTTCCGATATATTTTTGGGATTTAGTCTAATCTCCCTTTTGAAATGCACAACTAGAGCGAGCAAAAAGCATTCGAGTGTGGATGTGAAGAGGCATTTCATTGGCTTGAACCACTGAACAAACAAGCTTCACTACATCAGAAGAAAGTGTTTGAGCTTTTTTTATTACTTTTAAAAGTAATGCATTGCAATATTGCGTTAATCCCTAAAAAAGTAACTAATTACGTTACTTAGCTACTTTTTATGGAAAGTAATGCATTACATTACTTTTGCATTACTTTTGCGTCACTTTTTAAATCTGGGCAGGGCTTGCTTGTTTGTTTTTAATATAAAAACTTTGATTTTTAGCAAATGTGAAAGTCTAGTGTAGTTTTAGTCTAGTCATGCTCAGAGCAGTCAACAAAAAGGACAAAAATGCATCTACTTTATTGTCACTGCTTTATAAAAAGTTAGTGATGTTTAATCACTCAATTTAGAGTCTCTTAATGGATCTGTAGACATGCACATTTGAAAAAAGGCTTGAACAAAACTGCTGAGTAAATAATTCAATGACTTACTCATAAGAAGACATTCACTAGTTGCCACCTGCTGATATGTTGATGTTACGTATACAGAACAACCCAGTATACGAATGTGACTGATGAACACATTCAAAAGATTTGAGTCACTAAGATGAAACAAACATCAACCTCATTAATACCAAAGTATAATTCACTCATCTTCATTCTACTCTGTCTCGCGGAAGAAACTTTCAGTTCCATGAACTCATTTTCTTTTACAAGAATACGCTCATTTATCTTCAGCCCATCAGGACTTAGTTATTCTAAGAGGCCCAACTGCAGTTTCTCTCTTCTTTCTTTCTTTTTTCATTAAACAGTTGATGCATAATCCACATGTCACTGAGCCACATTAAAAAAAAGAATATAAGAACCGAAGCATAATTACGCTCCAAGTGTTGTTTCATAAACACATATGGAGAGTCAAAGGACATTCAGGCCGTCATATATACAAACCCAAAAACATAAACTCAATATAATACTAACTTCACTCTTCTTCTCCCTCATTCATATAGTGTCAGTGAAGGCCAAAATGAATGCATGATTGATGATGTTTATAAAGAGGTTGATTTTAAGTGATTTCTATAATCAATAGACAGAACAAAGCAACACAGTTATGACTAGTGGTTTACCAATATAGGCTTCACAATGGCCAATGGGAACGCCAATATCTACAGTGGAGGGTGAGATAGTTTCAAATGGCACAACCAAATAAAAAAATACAATGAACCTCTCATGTGACCAACCTGTAAAATGACCAGACATATCAGATGGGTACCCTTACGAAAAAGAAGTTTATTCAAGTGTGCTATTAGTATACTTATTAGTATACTTATTAGTATACTAGTCTACTTTTTATGTACTTCTCAAAAAATGTTCTTTATGTACTTAAAATGACATTTTGTATACTTGACTTATACTTAGAAAAAGTCTAAATATATTTGAGCTATACTTGTGCTCTGAGAATCTGTGTTTTCATTGTTAGACGCTAGGGGCTCTATTGCACATCTTCTGAACAGAATTTCCAAAACACAAGTGAAGAAGAAACCGAAACAACAGATGCTTCCACATGTAATCTAACACAATCATCAGACATAAAACAGCATCAAAACCATAGATATGGAAAACTGTGTAACGTTATGGAATAAAATGTCGACCCATGAAGAGGTGATAATGACAGTTAAGCTTTGGGGTGTTGATCGACTCCATCTACGTTTGGATTATCATGAGTAGTCTTTTTGTTCAAAATGGTGTTTATTTATTTATTTTTATTTATGAAACTTACCCACATTCAAGTATTTATATTTTTAAAAAAAGCTAGAATAAAATGTTTTGTTTACAAGGAGATGTTTAAAACAGTATAAAACTACTAAACTAGTAGTTTACTGAGGCTATACTTCAAAGTGTACTAAAAATGCATAAAAAGTATTTAATTAGTAAACTACTTGCAGTACAAACTGAAAACATGGATGTAAACTAGTTGCGGACTCAAAGTTTACTACTGTTATACTTAAAGTATACTTTTAAATACTAGAAAGTGGGCCAATTTAGTCCCAATGAGTATTGAAATAGTACACTTAAAAGTATACTACTAGTACACTGATATTTGTATACTTACTACTTAAAGTATACTTAAAATATACTTGAACTTCACTTAAGTATACTTAATAAAATAAACTTGAAGTATACTTCTTTTTGGTAAGGGTAGTCATCAGTCTGTTGGCATGCCGTCTGGTGGACTGGACCAATATAATGGCCAATATGAAATACAAAAATACTTATTCTTACAGTATTTAATCATATACTACGGGTGTTTTGACAGCTGCGTTGTTTGAAACATCTGTTTAGGAATCAGATTCAGTTTGGTTCGTACTGGCATATATAAACATGGTAATCAGCCCAATGAACGCAACATTGTTTCAGAACAAACTAAATGATCTACAGGTCTGAAATTGCCTTAAAGCATCACAAGTGCCTGTTTTACCGAAAAATACTTGATTGTTTTCTTCTGCAGTGGTTTGGCGTCTGACTTCACTATTGTATTACAAGACAGAGCAGTTTAGCTGCTGAGAGTTTATTTTAGGATGTTTTGTGGTTTTGGGAATGTTGGCTCCATTTCTGGCGAAAGAATTCATAAGCAATTCATGCTCCTGTGTTTATGTGTGTGTTTGTGCTCCAGACTCACATTGTGGCTGTGTAGCTAAGCTGTCCTTCTCCTGTCCACTGAAAGGACACTACTGTCTGTACGGGAAGTCCTGTTTCTCACTATGTAGCTGCCAACCACACCTCTGGATCCAAATCATGCTACTGGCACTGCAGGTAACACTCAAACCTGTTTTCATGGCTGAATGTGTGTGTTTGTACTTGTACTTCAGCTACTTGTGAGGGCCTAATGTCCTAATTTATGTAATAAAATATCATGACAGCCAACTTGTGAGGACATTTTAAGTGGCTAGGCTTTTAAATCGGCCAAATCGTGTTTTTATGTGAATCAAGGGATTTGTAGCGGTTGCTGTTGGGGTTATGTTTAATAGTTGGGGTCAGGATAGAAAACCATTAATCTGATATAAAAATAATGGAAGTCTATGAGATATACTGATGCATACATGGTAAAACAAGTGTGTGTGTTAATGCATCATTGTTGGGTATAAATAACTAAAAGTGGCAATACCATTAACTTCATTTTCCAATTGACATGTTTTCCAAACATGATGGGTAGCTTGGCTGTAACCTTTCTAGTAACTTTTATAGCCTTTCTAAAAACAAGCTGTTGTTCCAGACTAGTAGCATTGCATTAAAATACCACATCTCTCTTTTTGTCAAATTGTATTACATAATATAATAACAATCTGAGCCAAACACAATATCCTACAATGTCAAGTCTCTCAAATAATTTCTGAATTAAGCAGTCTACTCCCTGCTGAAAAAATGGCCAAAGCATGATGTAAAGCTATGACCAGCTAAAACCAGCCAACCAGCCTAGGCTGGTTTAGCTGGTCATAGCTGGTCAGCAGGCTGCTTTTAGAGAGGTTTTGGCCACTTTCCCAGCCTGGCCAGGCTGCTCAGGCTGGGAAACCAGTTAAAACCATTTCCAGTTAAGACCAGCCAACCAGCCTAGGCTGGTTTTAGCAATTTTTTTCCAGCAGGGCTCACTAGTGTTCCCAGAATATTTTTTCATGTTTTTTGAAAAAATAAATTGTGTTTTGGGTTTTATATGTTTATATATGATATATATTACCAAAGCTATAAAACAAACAGACAAAACAATATAAAACAAATATAACCAACTATTATAAGAGCTCATGCTAAGCTAAAGTGACTGATAGAAGTGCTCTTTGCCCACTTTCTGTATCCAATCCATTCACAATTTGAATAAAAGTAAATATTAAAATATTTAAAAATATTTTCCATGCTGCTAAGTAAGGATGCACCAAATTAAAATTCTTGGCCGAAGCCAAACAAAATAAACACTGGGCCAAAGGCCGATTACCGAAAACAGTTTTTCGTGTTTTTCCCCCATGTTTTTAGCAATTTTTTTTCACCATTGCATAAATTAAATAGTCAAAATGTGCTTTTTATAGTTTTATCTTGCTTTTCAAAAAAATATATATATATAAAAAATCAATTACAGAACAACAATTTAAAAATATTTACTTAACACTGAACATTCTAGTTGACATTATAGCCTACCGACAAAGCACAATTTAACTTAAAATTAATAAGTTAGTAAAATAATATTCTTTGGCCATTTTTAAGACCCCCTTCTTGAATCAGGCACGTGTTTCTTAATGTACAAATAAATGCAGCCTTGCTGAGCAAAGGAGAATTACTTTTTTACAGAACAACAGTAAAATTACAATACTATCATTTATGAATGTTGACTTTTATTTTGGCGGAAACCCACAATAAGACCTCAGTACTACTTTTTGCTGACAGCAGCAGATTTATCATTGATTCTCATCACACAGATTTTTCTCGCACTTTGGATTTCAAACCCTGGCTAAGGAGCTGGTGCAGCGCTGTCAGAATAAATACAATTTGTGCGTGTATTAGACAACATAACGTTCTGTAGTTTATTCACTAATAGTTTAAGGCCATTTGGTGATTTCAGTCATCATACAGTAACCAGCAACAACCAGCTCTTTCTCTTCTTTCTCTTTTGCGCTTCTTTTGCTGTCGGTGCTTGTAATGATTTTTGCGTCTTTCTCAGACAGTTTTAAATGCTTCCACACTGCCATCATGTTTGCTGCATTAGTGCACACCTCTAATTGATCACGTCACGTCATTGTTCGGGATAATTTAGTCTGCCTTTTCGCTGATTTCGGTTGCCAAACATTCAGTGCATCCCTACCGCTAAGTTAAATTGCAGAATTTGGTGAGTGAAAACTGCTAACTATAACAACAGACGGGACTAAATAGATCATACTAGTATGCATACTAATAGATCTCTCACTTGTTCTATTGTGTTTCTCTTTGTTTTTCATTTTATTACTTTGGCTGAGTGGTTAATTTTATCTTACCATGAGTCAGTAAGATGCTTGCCTTAGCAAACACCTCTAATTATAACAGCGTGTATCTTGGCAAGCTAGCAGTGTATTATATCTGTGTGCAGAGTAAAGTGAGCGAGGCGTTGTGCTGTCAGGATGAGTGTGTTCAGCAGCTGAGGAAACTTTGGGAGAAAACACAGCTGACGGGAGCTCACAGCTTCGAGCTGGCCATGACCCAGACAACTGTTCCTCACAAGAAGGTAAAGTCCTCAAACATTTCTTTTGTGCTCTTCCTCTTTTATGCTGTCTTTGTCTGTCTGTCACTCACACAAACACATACAGTGCTGCTTGAAAGTTTGTAAACCCTTTGCAGTTTTCTATATTTCTGCATAAATATGACCCAAAACATCATCTCTGGGGCCAGTTGCATAAAAGGTTTAGACAGACTTAAAAGTTAGTCATCTAATTTTTTTCTTTAAGACTGGTCATTTTTTTTTAAATTTGGTTACATAAAAACTTAGATTAGTCTAAGTTGGATCCAAAATATAAGACTGATTACCCCTTAGTTATCTGCTAGCTGGTCAAACGAGTTCTTAAGACACTGACTTAACATAGAGACTAAGTTTATGCAACTGGCCCCAGATTTTCATTTAAGTCCTGAAAGTAGTCAAAGAGAACCCACTCAAACAAATGAGAGAAAAATAATTTCTTTGTCATTTATTTATTGAGAAAAAATATCCAGTGTTACATATCTGTGTGTTGCGAAGGTATGTGAATCTGTTGGATTAGTAGTTAATATAAAGGTGAAATTAGAGTTCATCTGTGCAGACGTGTTTTCGATCAGTGCAATGACTATCAAATGTCAGTATGTGACCTGTTTAAAGAACAGGGATCTATCAAAGTCTGATCATGTTTGTGGAAGTGAATTATGTCACAAACAAAGGAGATTATTGAGGACCTCGGAATAAGAGCAAGAAAAGGGTACAAAACCATCTCTAAAGAGTTTGGACTCCACAAATCCAGTCAGACAGATTGTGTGAAAACGGAGGAAATTCAAGACCACTGTTACCTTACCGAGAAGTGGTCAACCAGCAAAGATCACTCCAAAGCAGAACGTGTAATAGTCTGTGAGGTTGCAAAAGTTCCCAGGGTAACTTTTAAGTTACTTCTAAGCAACTAAAGGCCTTTCTCACATTGGCTAATGTTAATGTTCATGAGTCCACCATCAGGAGAACACTGAGCAACCAATGGTGCGCATGGCAGAGTTGGAAGAAGAAAGCCACTGTTCTCCAAAAAGAAAATTGCTTGCTAAAGATCACGTGGACAAGCCAGAGGACTATTGGAGAATGGTTTAATGGATGGATGAAACCAAAATTTTACTTACTGGTTTAAATGAAAAGTTATTACAGTATGTTCAGAGAAAAGCACATTCTGCATTCCAGCTTAAAACATGGTGGTGATAGTATCATGGCTTGGGCCTGTTTTGCTGCATCTTGGCCAGAACAGCCTGCCATCATTGATGGAACAATGAATTCTGAATTATATCAGCAAATTCTAAAGGAAAACATCAGGACATCTGTTTCAGAACAGAGTTTCGAGAGAATGTGGGTCATGCAGCAAGACAACAACCCCAAGCACACAAGTCATTCTACTAAAGAATGGTTAAAGAAGAACAAAGGTAATGTTTTGCAATGGTTAAGTCAAAGTCCAGACCTTAATCCAATTGAAATGTTGTGGAAGGACCTAAGCAAGCAGTTCATAGAAGGAAACCTACCAACATCACACAGGTGGTGGTTCTGCACTAAGGAATGGGCTAAAACTCCTTCATGTTATTGTGCAGGACTGATCAGCATTTACAAGAAACTTTACCTTCAGTTACTGCAGCAAAAGAGGGTCGCACCAGATACTGAAAGCATTACACATATATATTACACTGAATTATTTTTCTCAAAAAATAAATGACAAAGCAAATATATTTCTCTCGTTTGTTTAATTGGGTCTCTTTGTCTATTTTTAGGACTTGTATGAAAATCTGATGATGTTTAGGGTCATATTTATGCAGAAATATAGAAACTTGTAAAGGCTTCATAAACTTTAAAGCTGCACTGTAACTAAATGAACCAACATGAACACATGCAGTACTTCTCGTCACTTAGAAATGAGAAATGACCCTGGATTTGGCTTAATACGCACTTGTTGTTTGAAGGGATTGTTCACTTTTAAAAAGACAAAATGGCACCTTAAAATTGGTGCATACAAATCTTGCAATCACCTACCTGATCTCATGACGAAAACATACCTGTGGGAACTTTGTGAAACGTGAAATACGTACCAATAAGTACATATCACTGCAGTTTCCAACAGAAATGAACACTAGTGTCGGTAAAACAGCGGGCACTTGTAATTGTTTTTGTACACAGTTATGATTACAGCTCCGTATGTTTTGCTTTCCATACAAAACAAGCTTGCTCAAGCTCAGTTGGCACAGAATTGGACTTAAGATGTGGAATCCTTGGGTACAAATCCTGTGAAAAATATAACTCACAATTAAAGAGTTAATGAGATGAGAGATCATCAGTTGTATTAATATGTCACAAAGTATTGTCTTTGGCCATCTTAGGGAGCAAGAATGCTTTGGAAAATGGTTATAGTGCAAGATGAGCATTCGTAATTAGAAAGTATATACATTTATATATATATATATTTTTTTTTTAGAAAATGTCAGATCGTTACAGTAGATAAGACCCATATTTCTCAGTTGGGACACTGCAAAAAATGCTTTTCTTACTTAGATTTTTTGTCTTGTTTCCAGCCAAAATATCAAAAAATTCTTAAATAAAGAATGACTTTCTAGACAAGTAAAAATTATTGTCTTGTTTAAAAAAAAATAGGTTAAACTTAAGTGAGTTTTTGCTTGAAACAAGTAAAATAATCTGCCAGTGGGGTATTAAAATTAATCTTCTGCTTGAAATCTTTTGCTTGGCCCATTGGCAGATTATTTTGCTTGTTCTACTTAATTGCGACTTCTTTTTTCTGAAAACAACACAATAATTTCTCCTTGATTTAAGAATTTTTAGATATTTTGTCTGGAAACAAGACGAAAAATCTAAGTAAGAAAAGCATTTTTTGCAGTGGATCGTGTAGAGCTCTTTGAAGCTGCATTGAAATGCATTTTGAACCTTCAGTCCTTTGATCCCCATTGAAGTCCACTAAATGTAGAAAATGTTTTCCTCAGAAATCTTATTTTCTTCTCGGCTGAAGAAAGTCAAGCATGAACATCTTGAATGACATGGGGGTGACTAAATGATCAGGAAATTTTAATTCAGGAGTGAACTAATCCTTTAATTATTCCAACAGTTTAGTAGTAGTGTATACAGACAGTGTAATAAATGATTTGTATTGCTTTCTGCTGATAATCCCCAACTCTAAACTAGAAAAAATAAGCAGGAAAAATCAGTCGTCCTTCCTGCAGGACATTATGAGGAAGAAGTGGCCCAGCAGGATAGGAAAAGTATGTCTGATCCTGATCAAGGACTACATTTATTGCCTTTGAGGAGAAGGTACTGTTTACCAGTGGAAATTTATGCATGTGTTAACGGTAACACATTCATGGATACTTTACATTACACAAAAGGTTCATTAGACGTTTCAAAAAAATGTTCTTTTGAGAGCTGTTTCATGAAAGGTTTTTGAAGAACCCATAAATAGTTCTTCTATGGCATTACTGCAAGAGAGCTCAACATATGCCCTCCGTTCCAGCCACGTCCACAGTGGAAAACAGCCACGTCACGCAAACTGTGACAGGTCAGAGGTCATGATAGCTGCTGAGACGGGGATGTTTACCTTAGGTCATTTCCTCTTTGTGGTGCCATGTAAATCCAAGTGCTCTGATGATCCTATCAAACATCGTAAATGTCAACTCTGGAATAATTACATCGTACAGCTGGTGTCTTCCTCCCATTTCTAAACCTGGGGTCTTTTATCGTCCAGTGAAGAACTTTGTGAACACATATGGTATGTGTTTGTGTTGGGCACATGAGCACATGCGAAAATACGAGGCAGGACACTAGCAAACTCTTCTTGAATGCACTCGTAAACATCCCCCCAAATGATGCCCTAACCCTTGACATTTCCTTTGATTTATTCTCTGGCCTACGCTTAAAGAGACAGCCTTTGCCAACATTCATAGGATACATTTTTTTTTTTTTTTTTTTTTGCTCTTGTGAAATGAGTTTGTACTGTGTAGACATACTGTAGACATATGTGAACCCACGTAGCGAGTATATTGGGGCTTTGTCTTTTTCCTGGCCAATAATGGTGGAAATGTTCAAAAGGTTTTTTTTGTGGTTGAGACTTTAAAGTTTGTGTCTTTGACTTTGGGGGAAAAATAACCTACCATGACAAATATTTATTCATGTTTATTTATTTTCTTTTATTTATTGTTATGCTTTAAGTTAAAAACGAAAAGTTTTGATGCTTTTCAATGTGTAACAATTGTAACATTGTGAAAAAAAAACCTGTGACATTTACGGTAAAAAACAAACTTATATAATGTAAGAAGTAAGAAGAAACATAATTATGAAAAACTTGAAGTTTGACACATAGGGAATCTGGGAATGTCAGTTTGTGTTTATTATTGTTAATTGCGCAATGTTCTTTTTCACTTGAAAAAAATCTGTGTATTTTAAGGGGAGACACTGCAGGCAAAACACTGTTTTTTCATGCACCTGTAAAGTTTGAGATTTTGGCCTTTGTGGTTTTGTCAGACTAGTGGAAAAAAAACATCCAAAAGACACCTTTAAGTGTTTCTTTTATAGCACTTGATCTAGCTGTGTCACTAATTTTCAATTACAATCCATATTTCTAAAGGCCATTTTCTCAAAATGAGTTTTTTCTCCTACACTGAGCCATAAATCTCCACTTCAGTAGCACTTACACACACCACACTTGACATTTTTATTCCTGTCTATATCCTGAAGGTTTTTACAGAGGGATTTGTTCATATATAATTTGCTTGATTTTATACAACATTTTATACCCTCAAAAAACTGTAGAAAAAAAAATCGTTTTCTCAAAGTGTTTTCTGAATTATGGAGTGACAAAATGAGATACCCAAAATTCCTTCTGTAACATTTGACTCTAATATATCCAAAAAATAAGAATTTTGAAACTAACTTCATCCAGTGTTTAGATTTTTGTACTAGAATGTATGCAAATTGGTGCATATTTAACAAGGCCTCATTTGCATATTGAAACCTAACATTTTAGAAAACTTGTAAAACAACAAATGTTTGCAATTAACAATGTAATCAGTCAACTAAGTAAGGTGATAACCCCTAGTGCGTTTTATATTGTTATTAGTAGTAGAATTCATAGTCGTTTTGTTATTTTATCAGTATTATCTTTAGTTTTTGCCCTGTTTTGAAGAAATGCTTAATGACAAACAATATCTTAAGCATCACCACCATTATAACATATTATAACGCTTCACTGACTGATGGTAAGTGTACTTTCAGATATTTAAAAAACTGAAACAATAGAACCTAGGGGTGAAATCTCATTATGAAATAAATGTTTTTCTCTAGTTCACGTTGGCCACTATTATTGGCATCCAATTAGTGCAACGTCCTTTTCCTAAGATAACAGTTCTGCATTTTCTCCAACACTGTCTAATGAGTCTGGAGAACACCTGACAAGAGATCAGAGACCATTTCTTCATACAGAATCTCTCTAGATTCTCCAGAATCGCTCTCTTCTCAGCTTCATGTTGGTGCTTCTTCTCTTCAGTTTCTACACAGGGTTCAGGGTTCATGGTAGAAGCTTCATCCTGTGCTCAGTGACGCAATTTTTGTGTTGATTTTAATGTTTGTTTTGGATCATCGTCCTGCTGGAAGATGCAACCACTGCCCATTATAAGATTTCTAACAGAGGCAGTCAGGGTTAGATTTTTTATCTGCTGGTATTTGATAGAATCCATGAAGCCATGTATCTAAACAAGATCAAGGACCTCTGGCAGAAAAATAGGTCCACGTCATTAAAGACCCAGCAGTATTTTTAACCGTGAGCATGGGCTACTTTTTTATCCCTGTCTGCACCAAAACCATCTGGAGGGTTAGCTGCCAAAGAGCTCATTTTTAGTTTCATCTGACCATAGAAGCCAGTCCTGTTTGTAGTTCCAATCGTGTCTGACAAGTGAATATGCTGGAGTTTGTTTTTGGGTGAGCCAGGAGGATTTTTTCTCGAAACCCTCTGGAACAACATGTGGTGATGTTGGGGCTGTTTGATCATTTATTTTAGGCTTTCTGACCCCAGACTCAACAATTCTCTGCAACTGTGGTCCTTGGAGAGTCTTTGGCCACTCAAACTCTCCTCCTTATCATGCATTAGGATGATATAGATTATATAGATATAGTTATATAGTGAGATATAGATATAGTTGATTGGAACTTTTTAATTATTGCCCTGATGGTGGGGATGGGGATTTTCAGGCACATTCTATTTTGTGAAGCTCAACAAACTTGTTCTGTACATCAGAACTACATTCTTTGGTTTAACTTCTTGTGATGATGATTAAGGGAATTTGGCCTTTGTGTTCCTCATATTTATAATCCTTCGGAACAGAAAGCCATGACTGGACAATTTTATACTCCTAGCCACCCTGGTGTGCTAAAAAAAATTGTAATATTAATGGGAATATACTTTAGAGATATTTTACTTAGACAAATTTTTAGGGGTGCCAACGTGAACTACAGAAAAACATTTATTTCAAAATGAGATATCCCCCCCATTTTCCATCATTTTACTTCAATGAAAGGTTACAATTTGTGAATTTTTCGAATGAAAGATCTAAAGGATAAACGATGCAGATTTATTTTCACAGTCACCTTTGCTCATATTTACTAAGGGTGCCAATATTAGTGAAGGGCACTGTACATGTATCAGATATTTAATATTAGTCTGGTGAGAGGGTTGGTAATATTTACAATTTGATAGGTGTCTTCTACAGCAATATTAAAAATAGTGTAGATTAGTGTACGATGTTTTATAATAATAATTCTATTTAGTGTCCATTTAATTCATTTAACATTAGTAATTAGTTACTTTTATAATGATGTAACTTAGTTACTGACTATTTGTGAGAAGTAACTTTTTTTAAAGTAACATGCCCAACACTGCTAAGGAATCTTACTATTGATGCTGTTACAGTCATTACAGTCTTCTTTTACAGTGTGCTACATTGCATTCCACAGTGTTTACACAAGGATTTGATTTGAATTCATTTGACAAGTTTTACAAAACTGTACAAGAGAGAAAAAAAAAATCCAGTACAGTTAAAAAAAAAAAAACTTTCAAGGATAAACAAACACGATGTCTACAGCTTGAGGTCCATTTAGCTTTCCAAGCTTTCGTTCTTTAAAGTCAGTGCGACACCAAGAATTTGAGTCTGCTAATGTAACTCCAGGTTTAATAGTATAGTGGGAGGACGGCTGGCAAAAATCGTGTGTAAACCTGTGTTTAGTGGATCAGAGTGGACAGTGAAAATTGGATTAAGTGCTAGAAGGCACCGGGTCATATGCCACATGCTTGAGAGACAGTTAAACTCACCAGCGATATGCCTTTACAACTATTTGATTTTTTTTTTCTCTCTTCTCAGAAGTAGACAAAAATAAAATTGCAGGAGGTCTTACAGGAATTTTCACCACACAACATCTTGAAGGCATTATAAGTATGTCACTTTGCTAATGATAGATCACACTGAAATAATAGTAAATAATGGAAACTATTTGGAGGATATAGAAAAGCCCCTTTGCTTCTCATCACTGTTTTACTGACTGGTGGATAGGATCCTATTACCATCCATGTGTGACTGTATATGTTCATGTGTTGTGTGAGTTAGGCCAATAGAGGCTCTATAAAAGGACACTGGGAAGAGTGTTGCAATAGTATCTATTACAAACAGAAGGACCTCTGGTACTTTTTCGGTCTCCACAGGATAATGATGACATGTTAGCTAGCATGTATAGGCCCCATGGTTTTGGCTGTTGTCCCCTGATGCTTGCACACATCTGGGGCTTAGCATTTCGGTGCACGTGTACGCTGGGGGTTTTGAGAGTCAAGGTTGGTGTTGACGTGTTTCTTTTGACATACTAGAATAGCGTAGTCCCATTGTTCAGCTCTGTTTCCCAACACTGGCAAGCTGCCGGCCCGGATTGCCCAACATTTTGGATCAGAAATAGAAAGTGAAATGAACTTCCAGGCATGTTAAACACTGTCGGAGACCACTAATTATCCAATAATTATCCAACCACTCTCAATGTGTCATATGTCTCTGTGATTCACTGGACTGACTAATCATTTCCTGTGTGTCACTCAAGTCGATGGGAGATGGGAGCTTAACCATTAAGAAGAGAAAACAAACCTCATTGATTGTTGCATGTGAAGCAGGCACATTTGGCTTCCATTCTTTATGAACTTCTTTTTATCTTGTTTTTGTTTAATTTTGATTAAATGAAGGATTGCAGAAATGAGTACACCCTAGATTTAATTCAGCAGATGTAGAATATTCTAGTACTTAGTATGTCATTCAGAACTTTAAGTATACTGCTCTGACCCTTCTTGGCACTGAGTGTACAAGTTCATGACAAATTTTTGCATCTGTCCTGTTTAACTACTGGATGACGACCTCCTTAACCCTTGTGTGACCTTATGGACATTTTTGCATTTGTTTTTTGTTATAAGTGTGCCTGTGTTAATGCCAACTGCATAAATTTTGGCTTAGGTGTTTATTTTTATTGAAATTGTAATATTTCACCCTCATTTCCTTCAAGAAAATTAATTTTATCCTTCGTTCAAAAAATACTCACACTCAGGTCCTTAAGGACAAAAATGTCCACATTGAAACCTATTAAAACTGTAATTTTTAACCCAGGGCCATTTGACTATAAAATGATGCAATATTTACTAATAGGAATTCATTCTATCGGCAAGGCTTCAAATTTTACATTTTTACTAGATTGTGCCATTTTTCAAATTTGGCATGTACAATTTTTAAAAAAATCTAACACTACGTAAAAAATATAAATGCCTCAAAATTAATGTTGTTGTTCTTCACTGACACACCCAAGAATCTAATAAGCAAAGAAATACAATTATGTTTAGCATTTAGTATATGGAAATAAACTACTATTTTTCATTAAAAAAATGTGGCATTATGCAAACAAACCAGCATTTAAAGGGTTGTAATTCTGAAAATTAATGAATGTTTGGTGTCTTTGGATAGAACAGACGTTAAAAAATTGACATCAGTGAAAGTGGAAAAAAATATTAATAAATAATATTTTTATGACAGTTTTTGGACATGGACATTTTTGTCCATTTTGCACCTTTGTGTAAGTTTTTTTTTTTTTTTTTTTTTTTTTTTGACGCACAAGGGTTAAATGCCCTGGTGTTTAATGGGGAGTGTTGCTTAGCTCGTCTCTACAGAATCCCCCACATCTGCTCAAGAGTGTTAAGATTAAGTGAAATTGTAACAATCAGTCCACTGAACGATGAGATGTGCAGAACCCAAGTGCAGTTTTATTAAATCCAAAGTGCAAACATACAAACGATAATCCAAACAATGATGTGACTTGACTTGAACAAACAGACTTGGCTTGGCATGAACAGACTTGACTAAAACATTCACCAACAGCAGGTTACAACATTAATACGTGACAGGGAACCATACAAACACAAGGGCTGTTTATACTAGACAATGAGGGACATATGACTAGAATCAACCAATGAAAAACAAGGAACAAGACATAGCAACCAAAGACAACCAATCAGAACATGACACATGGAACTAGGGAACCAATGACAGGAATACATGAGGGCAAGGGAAGCAAGACACAACAGCATGATGAAAAGACTACATAATAAAAGACATGAAAACATGAACATGACACAAAACCCCATGTTACAGAAATACATGTCCACTGAAAGATTTTCACATTAGGAGAATGAATATCTTCATTGTCATGCTGAAAAAATGCCCAATAATGCAGGCAATGAGGAGAGGGTAGCATCTTCTGTTTAAAGTTTTTGCATTACATCAC
This sequence comes from Garra rufa, assembly GCF_049309525.1. Taxonomy (NCBI): domain Eukaryota; kingdom Metazoa; phylum Chordata; class Actinopteri; order Cypriniformes; family Cyprinidae; genus Garra; species Garra rufa. Next base: position 5,314,197 of record NC_133371.1, on the reverse strand, counting down.
ACAGTGGTGTGTGAATTCATGACATCATTGATAAAGCACAACTCCCTCATACCTTTAGTACTCATACATCCCTATATAAGAGCTTTACTACCACTGAACGTGACTGTGGGAACCAGGCACTTCTCACTGTACTCCTCCTCTAGCAACACCAGAACATTTTGAATGCTTTTGGATCCGAAATGATTGACTTTGTTTCTTGAGACCAGAGTCCCAGAAGTCTATATGTTGTAAATATGGACCTTGGAAGAGGTTAAATAAGTTTATTGTGCTTTGGCTACAGTAGATAATTCTAGTGGTCACAACAACCATGCATGTCACCTCTGCAGGTTGTGTTGTACTATGTGAGATTACTCTTTTCATAGATGTTGCCGGCTCTGAGACACTTGCATGGTATTTCTTGTGCTCTTTTCCTAGCTGAAAACTTAAAAGTGAAGACCTGATTATTTCATGACCCTTGTCACAAGTTTATTGTTTTTGAATGCCGGTGCTACTTCTGCTATATTTTTATACTTAAAGGTTGTATCAGCGATTTCTAGCCTGAAACATAAAGTGTCAAATTCAGCTGACCTTTCATCACGATCCGCTCGCTGCCTGCCCCATAAATTGTCTGTGAAAAAACCGCGTCTCTCTGGTCAGCCTAGGGTCCGAGATATGCCAAAAAAACAATCGGCACTACCAACCTTTCCACACAAAAACAAACAGTGTTCCAACCAATCAGTGTCAGGGGTTTGGTGTTGTGGACTTTCGCTCCACCTCCCTCACATCCCAGCACCAGTAAGAAAGTCCACAACACGAACCCCCTGACGCTGATTGGTTGGAACACTGTTTGCTTTTTTGGCATATCTCGGACCCTAGGCTGACCAGAGAGACGCGGTTTTTTCACAGACAATTTATGGGGCAGGCAGCGAGCGGATCGTGAAGAAAGGTGAGCTGAAATTGACACTTTATGTTTTAGGCTAGAAATCGCTGATACAACCTTTAAAACAATAATTTGGTGTTCCTCTTGTACCATTGTCCTCTTTTATGCTAAAAAAATAAATCTCCTGGCAGTTCTCTCCCAAGTGGTTCCATTGCTGCCAGCATTAAGTCTGAGTATGATTCAGTGGACTATAAAACACTTTTAATTGTCAGGAAATTACTTGTTTTTAAAAGTTTTGGTTTAATACACTTACCTTTTGATCAAAAATAGCCTTAACCCTTTATAGCTTTTTTTAATTACTTTCAGGAGGGTGTACTCATTTTTGCAACACAACATTTCATCACTTTGATAAGAAAATCTTATTTTGCTGAATAATTTTGACATTCTTCTTGGTAATTGATCAAGCAGGCTTGTTGGAACATTATATCTCCAAAGAACCCTAACATGTCATCTGAGTAAAGAGTAATTGCTGAATTTGTTACGTTTTAGAGGGGGTGTACTCATTTATGCCGTGCACTGTCCATATGTATAAATGTTTGGGGTCTGTTTCATATAGATATGGGTCACATGGCTTCATTTGCACCTTGTACAAACTTTGTGCTAATTATGTGTCATCCATTTGGTATGGTAGTTTGCAAAAGCTAACTATATTTGGAAGAATGAACATGTGAAAATGAAACACTGAGTTCACAAAGTATGGTGTGAGTGAACAACACACTCTCCAGCTGGTCATCTGAATGATGTTGCTGTACGCTGTCATTTATATACAGGATATAAGCAGTCATGCCATTGGTGGAGCCAGAAGTTGACATATCGGGCTGCTCAATTAGAGGTGTTTTTATAGCATTAGAGAGACCCAGTGTTTACACTCTTGTGGGAAATCAGCCGAAGAAATGGCTACTTAAAGTTGTCTCTGCACATTAAAATGAGATAGGCGAAAGTATTTTACCATCCAAACAATGACACACATCAGCTTTAACTACCATTTACAATCAATTTGTTGAGTGCTATGCTGATTGTGGGATGTTCAGAAAATCTCTGAAAGTCTACATGTGCAAACAAATCACCAGCACATGGCCTGTCTACAGTCTAATATATATTTACACTGATACAGATGTCAGTTCCTGCTGTTAACATCTCTTTTATTAGCTTTCATCCAAATTTGACAAACAGCCATGGTTGGGATTTTGCCTCAGCCAAGTGTTCAACCAGATCAGATTGTTTAAAGGTAGCATAGTCCTCAAAATGAATGACCTTATTGTTGCTATCCTGATTATGTGCTATTTATATGGTTAGTTATATTTTTTGCATTTATCATAGTTTTTCCCAGCTGTTTGCAACCTTATATGAACAGACCTGGGACTCGTTTCAGAAAAGAGGTTAATGAAAACTCTGAGTGTGTTAACCCTGAAATGAGGGAAACTCTGGGTTTTCCATTTCAGAATGAGAGGTTTGTCAAACCTGAGAAAGCAGGGAAAGTCAAGCCTGTTTCTGAAACAGAAGTAACTTATACTCAGAGTTACCATGGTCGGGAACAGGTTTTCTTTGGTAAACCCAGAGTTTCTTTCAGTCTCCTCCCCCCTTTTAAAGTGATGTTTAAACACCTCATTCATTCACGCTGCAAAAATGCTTTCTTAATATTTTAGAATCTAAATTAAGTGCATTTTTACGGTGCCCGCCAGGGGACACCTTCGGTTCACTTATGTTTGTCGTGGCCACGACATATAAACTCGTGGGAACATGATATTATGTCGTGGCCACGAGATATTAATTCGTGGGAACGTCATATTAACTCGTGGGAACGTGATATTATGTCGTGGCCACGACATAAGGATGTCGTTACCTCGACAAAATGATCTCGTGGCCACAACATAATATCATGTTCCCACGAGTTTATATGTCGTGGCCACGACAAACATAAGTGAACCGAAGGTGTCCCCTGGCGGGCACCGTACATTTTACTTAAAACATGAAAAATAATCTTAACGCAAATGGAAACAAGTTTATTTTTCTGACCCCATTGGCACATAATTTGCAAAATTAGAAAAATACACTTAAAAGACTAAATAAATTATGCAATTTTTCTTGTGTAGAAATCTTGATTTAAGAATCAGTAACAGAAGTCCACTGAAGGCAAGATGTGATGAACCCAAGTGTAGTTTTATTTACAGTAAATACAGAACATAATCCTAAAGACTTGATGATATAGTACAGACTTGACTTAGAACAGACTTGAAACAGACTTGGAATGGACTTGGAACATTTAAAACGGACTTAAAACAGACTTGGAACTGACTTGAAACATACTGAAAATGGACTTAAAACAGACTTTAAACAGACTTGGAACTGACTTGAAACATACTGAAAATGGACTTAAAACAGACTTTAAACAGACTTGGAACTGACTTGAAACATACTGAAAATGGACTTAAAACAGACTTTAAACAGACTTGGAACTGACTTGGAACATACTGAAAATGGACTTAAAACAGACTTTAAACAGACTTGGAACATTTAAAACGGACTTAAAACAGACTTGGAACTGACTTGAAACATTTAAAACGGACTTAAAACAGACTTGGAACTGACTTGAAACATACTGAAAACGGACTTAAAACAGACTTAAAACAGACTTGGAACTGACTTGAAACATTTAAAACGGACTTAAAACAGACTTTAAACAGACTTGGAACTGACTTGAAACATACTGAAAATGGACTTAAAACAGACTTGAAACAGACTTAAAACAGACTTTAAACAGACTTGGAACTGACTTGAAACATACTTAAAACGGACTTAAAACAGACTTGAAACGGACTTGAAATTAACTTGAAACAGACTTGAAACAGACTTGAAACGGACTTGGAACAGACTTGGAACGGACTTGACTTGACATGAGCAGACTTGACCAGAAACAGACTCACCACCAGCAGCTTACATACTTCAATACACGACAAGAGACAATGGCAACAAGAGGGCTACTTATAGCAAACAATGAGGGTCACATGAGACAAACCAACCAATGGGAAACAAGGCTCAAGTCTATAGCAACCAATGAACAAACAGAACAGAGAACCACATGGCAAGACATAAACATAAAGATAAGCATGACACTTTGAATAGAGGAACCAATAGCAGAAACACAAGACAACTATACTTCAAAATAAAAGACATGAAAACATGAACATGAACAAAGCCCAAACCCACATTACAGAATCGTAGATATTTTGACTGGAAACAAGACGACAAAAATACTAAGTAAGAAAAGTATTTTTGCAGTGCAGGTAAATTCATTCATTGCACATTTTTTACACAGGATTATTTTATTATTATATATATATGATTATTTCTTTGCCATATTCACATGCATATTTATTTGAGCAGTGCCATTTTAAATGGTAGTTTTGATTAACATCAGGGTGTTGCGGAGCACATTAGTACAGCCGCTGTATGCAGAGCAGTAAGAAAAGTGTGCCTCGCTCTCACGCTCTTTCTGAGATATTTTGTTAGTTTTCTGAGCACAAACCCATTGAAAATTAAGCAGATTACTGAATCAAATGGGTCAAGACATATGCCGTAACTACCACCAACATAGCTGTTAAATTTATTTGGTCATCTTTATTTTCTACAAATACTACAGCAACCTTTTTCCTTTTTCCTGTTGGATTTAAATATCCTTCCAATACTTGGTATTGTGGCCATCTCCGCTTCATCTGTTCTTCATTATTTTGCAAGCCTTCTTGCTGTTGGCTGAGTAGAAAGTCAAATGTTAATTTAATAACATTTTAATTGCCTCTTGTACATAGTCTTATTATCCTTTTGGGAGAAGCCTGTGTCATTTCCGGGCAAAAAAAAAACTATAAGTAAAATAAAAGTAACTTTAAGTCAGAATTTGCCAGGGGTATGACTAATTTCGGGTTTGACTGTACATTTAAACTCGTTTAACAAGCATTTTAGAAATAAAAATATAACATTTAAAAGTCATATTTTAATTCAAGTGTATTCAATGGTTCTCTGTTATACTTTTTAACTGAAATAGTGCAGAGTCTTGTGCCTATGTGTCGCTGAAATATATGCTATTCCCCGGGGAAACTTTGAACTTCAGACCGCCACATAACGTGACTGACTTTATAACCTGTCAATAAACAACCAGTACAAAGTTTTGAGAACATATTTTAAAATCCGAATTAATCAGAAGCAATATTATAATGAATAAACTCAGTTTATGTTATGCAAGGCGTTTCCATCACGCAAAATTGTTGCTGACGCATTTAGCTGACTGACGTCTCGTCTGTATGTTGCTTTGTGTAAGATAAAATAATTTACAGCACAATAAAAACTAGATGGAATAAAACGTACACAAACCAAACCTTATTTTCACCGAAGTCCACTAAATCGGCGGTGCTGAGGACTCGAATGAAAAGCACGCTCTCCATCTGTAACCCAAGTCGGTCAGAGAGATTGACCCAGCCACTAACCCAACAGCTGGGTTACACAAAAAACCACCCAACACTGGAAAAATAACCTAACATAGTGACACAAAAGGCATAACCCAGCAATTGGGTTAAAAAAAATAACCCAGCGTTTTTTAGAGTGTAGTAAAAACATTTGACCAAAAACACTGTATCCACACAAGGCAATACAGAACATGACCAACAACACAACAACTTTTGACAATGATCTGGCACGGGACAGAGGAATAAACGAGGGAGGACAGGTGGGATAAATGAGCTAATCAGATAACTAGTAGGGGTGAGAAAACAAATAGCATACAGAAACAAACATAACAAATATCACATGCTCACACAAAACATGACTATATAAAAGCACGTGGACAATGAAAAGTCTCATAAGCTGCATGCTTTACCAAACATCACAACACAAGAGCACCTGGCCAATGAAAGCCAGGTGCTTGGGTAATGAACACTCAACCTTTGCTTATAACAAAAACAAAAACAAAATCAAATAAAAGGTCAAGATACAATGCTTCACACACGTAATGCACCACAAAGACAAGGGGGCGGACAGGCCAGGCTCCGGCAGACCACGAATATTGGCGGATGGACATGATGGACAGACCAAGGGGTCTCCGGCGGGTCAGGAACCCGGGTGGATGGCCAGAGCAGAGCTGGAGGGATGGACCATGCAGGCTCCAGGTGATCAGGGACCCCAGCAGATGCCAAAAATGAAGCAGACTTTAGTCCTCCAAGACTATCAGAATCTAGACTTGGGACCTTAAGAAGCACTGGACTTGGGACCTACATGCCCATTGGGCTTGTTAAAGGAGTAGTTCACTTCCTGAACAATAAATCACAGATAATGTACTCATCCCCTTGTCATCCAAGATGTGCATGTCTTTCTTTCAACAGTCGTTAAGAAATTATGTTTTTTGAGGAAAACATTTCAGGATTTCTCTCCATATAATGGACTTCTATGGTGCCCCCAAGTTTGAACTTCCAAAATGCAGTTTAAATGCAGCTTCAATGGGCTCTAAACTATTCCAGCCAAGGAAGAAGGGTCTTATCTAGAGAAACGATCAGTTATTTTCTTTAAAAAAAAAAAAAAATTCATAAGCTTTTTAACCTTGAATGCTCATCTTGTCTAGCACTGTGAACCCTGTGTATTCTGGTTCATGACAATTAGGGTATGTAAAAAAAACTCCCATCTCATTTTCTCCTCTAACTTCAAAATCGTTCTACATTGCTGCTTTACCTTTTTTTGTAAAAGCTGTTTGACCTTCTTTGCATGTTCACTTTGTAAACACTGGGTCAGTACATCTGCAGCGATGTAGGAAGATTTTGAAGCTGGAGGAGAAAATGATATGGGAGTTTTTTACATATCCTAACTGTCATGAACCGGAATACACAGCGTTCACACAAAGCTAGACAAGACGAGCGTTTGAGGTCAAAAATGTTATAAATTGTAATAAAAAATAAATAAAACAATCGTTTTGCTAGATAAGACCCTTTTAGAGCCCTTTTAAGCTGCATTTAAACTGCATTTTGGAAGTTCAAACTCGGGGCCTCCGTAGAAGTCCATTACATGGAGAGAAATCCTAAAAAGTTTTCCTCAAAAAACATAATTTCTTTACGACTGAAGAAAGAAAGACATGAACATCTTGGATAACAAGGGTGAGTACATTATCTGTACATTTCTGTTCTGGAAGTGAACTACTCCTTTAAGCAAAGGGGTTCTCCCTTCCTCTCCCTTCACTCGATCTACTCCTGGATACATTTGGGAATGACACAAAGGATGAACTTGAACGTGCATACTTGCACACAAAAAGACAATAAATGAGTTCTAAGAACCACCAGTTCAAGACTACTACCTTAGAGTAAACGATCTGGGCAAATCCTCCTCAACTTAGATTTTTTTTGAGCCCAGCTTTTAATAAGGAACATAAACCACAGCACAAATCCCCCCTACTGGACTCTACATATGAGAACATGTACACATGGCCCTCATTTAGATCTATGTACTTGACTCATCTGTAAAAAATACATCAGATACCATTTGAAAGATTTTCGTGGCACAAATAATTAAATGCACGTTACATATCTTGGTCGATTCTTACACTGATTTAGTTGGCATGAAATAAGTGATGGCAGAGCACTAGTAAGATGACTCAACTCGACTCTTCTTAGCCAGAGAGGCTGTCCGCGGGGGTTCAATAATGACCTGCATCAATCTACAGGCAAGCATGAAGAGAAATCTAAAAACATATGATGTGTGGTGGATGGTCTTTCGTCTCCCTTTGGTCTAAACTTAGAGATAGAATAGCTCTTGATTGTGATATTCTCTCAGTGAAAATTAAACTCTTTGTGTACTCCTTGTTTCAGATTACTCTTTGATCTGAACAGCTTGTATTCTAATGGAAGTTGTTAGAGCTTTAGTTGTCTTCTGAGAATTGACCACTTAGCTGAAATTTGAAACAGTTTTCTTGAAGCACTTTCTTCCCCAACAAATTTAATGTTGATCGGTTATCTGGGGAAGCTGGACTGTGTCCCCTGACTTAATCTAAGTAATGTGCTGCCTTGCTGAAGGAGATGGTGAAAACTCCTGCCATTCATCTCTCTGAGCCTCAGGTCTGAGAAAGCTGGAGTGACTGATGACCTGGTTTTATTCGCTTGAGGTGAAACTGTAATGTAAAAAGTAGAAAATCAGACCCTCTTAACGGAAAAGACCCCCTCCCCCAAGCTTTAAAAAACAGAATAAAATGCTCTGTATGACTCAAGCTTCGTGATCTTATAGGAATAGCTCATACAAAATTTCTCTCACTTACTCGTGTGACTCACAAAATATATTTTGAAGAAGACAAAAAAAGATCTTCAAATACCTTCAAAATAGCTTATTTTATTTTCCTCAAAAGGATTTTATGAATAGCTTGTGATATATAGTTTTATTAACCACAATTTGTCATCCTCATGTTGTTTCAGACTCACAAGACATTCATTCATCTTTGGAATGATCCAATGCAATGATTCAAGATATTTTTAATGTCGCTCACAATTTCACCGCAAAGTCACCGTAAAAGTAATCCATATGAAGTATTCTGGGAAGATACCCTTACAAAAAAGAATTATTCAAGTGTTCTATTAGTATTCTTCTTTTAAACTAAAAAATAGGAAAGTATACTTTGTCTACTTTTTATGTACTTCTCAGAAATGTGCTTTAAATACTTCTCAGAAATATACTTAAAATGACATTTAAGTATACTTGACTTATACTTAGAAATAGTACATTTGAGCTAGATTTTTGCTCGAATCCATATGTTCATGCTAGGGGCGCTATTGCACATCTTCTGTTCAGAATTTCCAAAACACAAGTGAAGAAGAAACCGAAACAACAGATGCTTCCACATGTAATCTAACACAATCATCAGACATAAAACAGCATCGAAACCATAGATATGGAAAACTGTGTAACGTTATGGAATAAAATGTCGACCCATGAAGAGGTGATAATGACTGTCAAGATTTTCTTGTTTATTATTGTTATTTTTTGAAACTTACCTACATCCAAGTGTTTAAAAAAAAGAATGCATGAAGCTAGAATAAAATGTTTTTGTTTCCAAGCAGATACCCTGTTCTTTCTTTTGATGTTTTGTATGTTCAGATATTCATATAACAAAATATATACAAATGAATACCTAAAGAGGGACATAGTAGTATACTTAAAGTATGATGTAAAGTAAACTTAAAGAAAACTTACAAGTATACTTGCAGTATGAAACTACTAAACTAGTAGTTTACTGAGGCTAAACTTCAAAGTGTACTAAAATGCATAAAAAGTATACAGTATCAGTATACCTATAAGTTCACTTTTAGTAGACTTGCAGTACAAATTGCAACTGCTTTTATAAACTAGAAAGTGGGCTAATTTAGTCCCAAAGAGTATTGAAATAGTACACTCAAAATTACACTACTGGTACACTGATATTTTTATACTTCCTGCATAAAGTATAAAGTACACTTAATAAAATAAACGTGCAGTATATGTAGTTTTGGTAAGGGTATGGTCACTTTATTTAACAATTAAGGCTTTAATTCATGCGTAAGCAATGATCAACACACATACATAGAGCAAATCAAATATGATCAACTGCAGCTCAACCATACTAGCTTGATACGCAAGAACAAACCTTTTTGGTTCTTGCACAGAAATCTCTCAGGTTTCATTAAAAATATCTACATCTGTGTTTCAAAGATGAATGAATTTCTTATTGGGTTTGGAATGACATGAGGGTATCTGATGTCACAATTCATGTTTGTGTGAACTATCCCTTTAAGGGTGGAGGCAATGCACAAGCCAGTGATTGTAATTTCTTGGAAAGGACTTTCCAAAAATCCTTGTTTTTCTCCAAGCTCTTATGTGTGATGTTTGTGATTGTCCATTTCCAAAATTTCTCAGCTCAGTATAATAGTCATTTCACTTATTTTGATATCTGTAATCATTTTCAGATATCATTGGTTGTCTTTATCTTGGCAGATTGCTCTTGGTAAAGGCCACACACCCTCACTTCCTTTGGAAATTTTAGTCAGTAAGCACATTTAGATGTTGAAGCTCAGCTGTCTTGCTGTGCTATTGACTCTCTAATACGTAAAGTAAATCCCAGATTGTCATTACGCAGCTGTTTCAGGCCATTGACGGCCTTCCGGAAAGACTTCAAAAACTGATTTTGGGATAACTAGATCAAGCATCTGTCCTGCTTAAAGACTGTTGAGACTCTTAAACATCCTCTATTAATCTTGAGAACATGCAGCCTTAAGAGGCTAACCACAACTTATCACAACTCTCTCAAAGCTAGCTTGTGGTTTACGCTTCGCTGGTGTCCACAAACTCTCAACAATGAAAATCTTCACATTTAAATCAATGTATTGTATGTGTTAGCCCTGTTCCAAAAGTAAGCTGCCTTGTTGTTACTGTTCACATTCACAAGGTAGCTCTTCTTTCTTCTTTTATAAATATTACCCATTTTGCCAGCATAGATATCTCAGTGAACCTGTACACAGACGGAGAGCACCTCAAAGTTGTTTAATTGGCAAAACAATAGTTTGGTGCTGTCTTTCTTTTCAGGGGCCAAGAATCAAAGGTGCATAGGAATCTCTTGTATATGTTAGTTTTCTTCTTCTTCTGCTCTGGAAGTATATGGTAGCCCATGGAACTGCATGTGAGGAAGTTATGAAATTTGGCACAATGTTAGAGGACAGTCTCAACATTAACCTTAACAAGTTTGGAGTCTCTAACTAAAACCCTCTAGTGCCACCAACAGTTCAAAGTTGCACTCATGTTTATAAAGTTTAGAAGCATTTTTTTTCTCTCTGATTCCTACCCTAGTGAAAAAAACAACTAAAACCAGCCTAGGCTGGTTGGCTGGTTTTAGCTGGTCAGTCAAGCTGGTTTTAGAGGGGTTTTGGACACCTTTTTTCACCTGGCCAGGCTGGATAGGGGGACCAGCTAAAACCAGCTACTTCCAGCTTAAACCAGCCAACCACCCTAGGTAGGTTTTAGCTGTTTTTTGTTTTTTCAGCGGGGTTGGCTAATGCAGAGTCGAATACACGACAAAATTTAAATTTCTAAAGGTCACAGTTTTTAAAACTGGTTTTAGCTGATTTAGTGCATCATGCCAAATTGATTCATATATAATTGGCCCATATTGACTATTTTAGGCATTGGCCATTTTGAATTTTGTCATTTCATGAATGCATTAGTGTATCATTACAAAACTTGGTATGTGTCATCAGGGTTTGGGAACAGTATAAAATTTATAATGACATTTCAAAAAATGCAAATTTTTAATTTCTATGAAAACTTACTTTTTCAAACTCCTCCTATACCATTGTTCAGAATTTCACCAAATTTGGCTCAGATCATCTTCAGACCATTCTAACAAAAATGTATCAGAATCTTTTTGATAGACAAAACCGTTCTCATATAACACCCCAATGAATTGTTGGCATGATGCCAAGTTGATTCTGAGGCTGCAACTCTTTGACATTTTGATATATTGAGGTCTTTGTCAACTCACTCTGACCACACCATAGTAATTTGATAATAGCGTCACCTACTGGTCAAAAGTGATAAGCAAGAAAATTGTATCACTAGTGGTTGTATTTATGATTTTTGAGCCATTTTGACTAAAGTTATCTAACAATGTCTTTAACCACTTATTGTTGCAGTTGCTCTGATTGTTCCAGCCATGCTTAGCTCCTTGTTTTGCCTCTGTTGTGCTTGGCCCCGTAATTCCTGCTTGCAGCTGTATTTTGATGATTATTTTGATTGCAGAATCTTAGTTTCAACAGAAAGAGGTTTGATGTCTCAGGACACATATTTCAACAATGTCTATGCTATTCCACAAAAATGTGCACAAGAAATGTGACTTGCTTGCAGTTAATTCCAATAGTTTGGCATTAACACCCTTGCCAAAAAGAAGTATACTTAAAGTTTATTTTATTAAGTATACTTAAGTAAAGTTCAAGTATATTTTTTATTTATACTTTATCTAGTAAGTATAAAAATATCACTGTACTAGTAGTATACTCTTAAGTGTACTATTTCAATACTCATTGGGACTAAATTGGCCCACTTTCTAGTATATAAAAGTATACTTTTGAGTAAAACAGTAGTAAACTTTGAGTTCACAACTAGTGTTTCCAGTTTGTACTACAAGTATACTAAAAGTGAACTTATAGGTATACTAATTGTAATACTAATTAAATAATTTTTGTGCATTTTCAGTGCACTTTGAAGTATAGTCTCAGTAAACTACTAGTTTAAGACTTTTATACTGCAAGTATACTCGTAGGTTGTCTTTAAGTGAACTTTACATCATACTTTAAGTATATTACTATGTCCCTATTTAGGTATCTATGTGCATATATTTTGTTATATGAATATCTGAACATGCAAAACATCAAAAGAAAAAAACAGGGTATCTGCTTGTAAACAAAAATTCTAGCTCCATGCATTCTTTTTTATAAACACTTGAATGTGGTTAAATTTCATAAATAAAAAATAAATAAACATTTAGAACAAAAATTCTATTGATGATAATCAAAACGTAGATGGAGTCGATCAACACCCCAAAGCTTGACAGTCATTATCACCTCTTCATGGGTCAACATTTTATTCCATAACGTTACACAGTTTTCCATATCTATGGTTTTGATGCTGTTTTATGTCTGACGATTGTGTTAGATTACATGTGGAAGCATCTGTTGTTTCGGTTTCTTCTTCACTTGTGTTTTGAAAATTCTGTACAGAAGATGTGCAATAGCGCCCCTAGCGTCTAACAATGAAAACACAGATTCTCAGAGCACAGAGAGTATAGCTCAAATATACTTAGACTTTTTCTAAGTATAAGTCAAGTATATTTAAATGTCATTTTAAGTTTATTTCTGAGACGTATATAAAGCACATTTCTGAGAAGTACATACAAATATATACAGAAAGTATACTTTCCTATTTTTTAGTTTAAAAGAAGTATACTAATAGCACACTTGAATAAACGTATTTTTCGTAAGGGCTTGTTTATAAGCTAACAACACTTAAATAAATAAATATTCATAAAGCACACATATTGTCGAACACACAACTCGCCGAAATCATAGACAAAAAATTTATTTTGCTTTCTTAAATTATTTTTTTTTTAACTGAACTTGTTGAATATTAACATTCTTTGTAAAGGTTACATGTGTTGCTGACTTTAAATATAACCAAAATTAAGTATTTTAGAAAGCGGCGTAATTGCGTAACACTGTCTGAGTTTTGGTAGACAAAGTAGCCAATGGCTCTTTCTCTAATTTGTCATCTTCAGTGCTATGGAATAGCTTCTTCTGCTTTCATTACTCCTTCTCTGTATTCATTCTCAGGATGTGGACAGTTTGCAGATGTATCTGGAGGAGGTTCGTTTCTTTGACCTGTTCAGCTACAGTGAAGAGGAGGGTGGCTGGCTCTGTTTCATGTGCAGTAACCCTGAGAAAGCCACAGGTAAATAACATTTGATTGTTTAAACATATGCATGTAATAAATGACCCGCTTTCAAACCTGCGACAATATACCACGGTTATTAGTGTTGCATAAAACTGTCACAAGCTTGCACTGGGAGAAGCTGAGCTAGCACTGCGATTCACAAAAATGGTCTGAATGATTCGTTCACAAATTGATCTGGTTGTCGAGTTCAACTCGCTGAGATTTTGGGCGCAGCTGTTAACAGCTTACTAGAGGGCAGTCGTGATTTTTGAAGAGTTACGGTTGTTCCTTCTCTGAAGTTAATGGTTAGCGGCTACATAATTTTGCAAAAGCACATCAGGACTCCAGATGTCACATACAGCTTAAGTCCTCTGTTATGATTGCTGAAATCTGCTTTTCATGAGGAGAAGAAAGAAACAAAAACTAGAGGAAAAGGTGGTTTGTCTCTTTTCTGAAACAGAGACAGTTTACATCAGTCCAGCATTAGGAGGTCCATCACTGAGACAAAGAGGCTTCTGATCCCATTCAAGTGCATCCACAATTGCTTTGTTTTGAACCTTCTCCAGACATACAGATGTGCTCTTTACTAGGACTTTTCCATTAGAATCAATTAGACACAATGGAGGAGGTTTTGCCTCTGGCCTGAATGTTTACCCAAAAACAATGGAACATATTGTAAATTGGTGCACATGGAGCATGTCTGTTTCATCTGAGATCATTTATAGGCATTTGAAACACTAAAAAAAGAAAGACCCAGGCCTCAGCACTGATATTGCTGAAACACACCATCATTTTCCATGTGTTTAACAGAGCTTCTGCATTGCCGTAGGTGCAGTTTGCGTAGTGAGGTCTAAAACAATGTGTTCTTGTAAGTGGACAGCTTAATTGCTTCATAATTTTCATTAGAAGGTCAGTGCATTTTGACTAGCTTCACCAGCTAAGATGTTCCTAACTATTGCAAAACATCTGGAACTTTTTTTGTTAAATGTTTAATTTGTTATACGGAAGTTTACTTCATTCGGATAATTTCTGTTTCTCGTAACTAGTATAGAAAATCATATAGAGACAGGAAAAAAACAGGAAAGTGATGTACAGCGACGTAGTTAGCTGCTGTAAGGCCCGCCGTGTCTCTTAGTATGGCCCGCTGGATCATTAGAATCGGATGATTAATTTTGAAACATTTGAAAAGTAAGCCACTTAAAGATTGCTTTCAGTTTATGATGTAAATACTATCTCCAACCAGCAGAGTTCACTAGTTTTCAGCCGCTCACTGTATTAATTACAGCGTAAAAATTCACTAACATTAGCAAATAATAAATAGAAAAACTGACTATGAAAACAGAATTTTCCGTTCAAGATAGTAAACAGAAGTTCAAGGGGATACCCATACATGGATTGTTTGAAAACCGCTATATTTCCTACATCCCGAAAGCGACCCTGCTGAAAAAAAAAAAAAACAGCTGGTTGGCTGGTCCAGCTGGTTTAAGCTGGAAGTAGCTGGTTTTAGCTGGTCTCCCAGCCTGACCAGCTAAAACCAGCCAACTAGCCTAGGCTGGTTTTAGCTTTTTATTTTCAGCAGGGAAAACTTGCTGTCAGAGAACGAATTTGCATTTTCAATAAGCCCGTCTGCTGTTTTTGCACATATTTTTAAATATGGATTGACAAGCTAATTCATTATAAAAATCTAAACCATTAAGACACTAAGATATATTTTTATGTTATTAATATAATAATTGATTGATAATAATTGTTTAACTTAATTATCGATAGGGTGGGAGAAACCCTCCCCCTAGTGTTTTTCCCAAAATAACCACAAGATGAAACCAAGATACATTTGTATTGTAACTACACTGTAAAACGTTTCACCAGTTTCAACTTAAAAACTTAAGTTTAGCAGCTGCCTAAAGATTTGAAGTTAAATCAACTTAAGCCATTTAAACTCACAAGTTACGTCAACTCATTTTTTTATTGTAATAAGTTAAAATGACTTGTAGTTTTAAGCTGATTTAACTTAAAAACTTAAGGCAGCTGCTGAACTTAGGTTTTTAAGTTGAATCTGGTGAAAGCTTTTTACAGTGTACTGACTATGTCGACAAGAGTGACGTAGAATTTTTCACCCTGAAGCTTACACTGGTGATGTACCGGAGAGAAAATGGATTTCACAGTATATTATCTAATTTTCAGCAGTAAGAAAATTTTTTAAAGCTTGTTGTTTTGTAGAACATCACAGTCATATATGATATGAGAAAAGTAGAGCCTGTAGATAAGGAGTATGTTTTATTTAATAAAAATATAATTATGTTTTCAGAGTTTTTCTCAAACATTATCAGTGGGGTTAAACTCCCCCAGGGGGCAATGGGCAATTACTGTAGTTGTTCTGTTCTGAACGTCAAATCCTTTGTTTTTCCATCAAATGAATTCTAACTAGTTTGATAAATAAAGTGCAGGGGGATGGGGGGCATTTTGTCCCGGGTTTAAACACCCCTTTGATACGAATTTAAATTTTGTTAAAAATATAATAACACGAAACTGATTTTAATCCTGCAGATTCCTATATTATGGTAGGCTACCATTTGAAATAAGCCCTCTTTAACTGTCCTCTTCGTTTGTTTTGAATACGTTCTATAGGCCACTAATAAAGAATAAGACCTCTGTGCATTTGTTTGTTGCAAATTTACAGACAATGCAATTGAGATGTTTATATTGGCTTGTTGGGGTAATATTGCTGTCAACTGACAACAAAGTTCCATTCTGAACTAATATAAATGCACAAGTTTATTTAAAGGGGTCATCCGATGCAAAACTAACTTTTACATGTTATTTGCACATTAATGTATGTTGGTAGTTTGTGTACACAACCACCCTACAATGATAAAAATCTATTCAGTGATTTTTTATCTTTAAAAGTAATATACCCTTTTTAAAATCAGTTCATTCTCAGCTTCTTGTCGTTGTGAAATACAGTTAATTGACATGAGTGTCTTACCTTAGCCCCGCCCTCATCGAGCTGAAACAGTCCGACTCCGATCGCCATTGTGTGACTCAGGTGCAGAGGAAGACTCTAATTGAGCGATTGAGGTGTTCTGTTGTTGGATGTAATAATGAACACAGCGGTCGTCATTTACTGAAGATGCAGAGGAAAACATTACTTTCACTTTTAAAAGGAAAGTGCGATCCCGGTCTGCATATGTCTCTGTGTTCCTGCGAATCATTCCTGATGCAGCTTCACCCACAGCAGAAGTGAATATAAAGATTTTTTGTGCTTCTTTGTAAATGGCCTTTCTTAATAATGTGCTTGTTGGCAAGCTAAAATGCTAAATGTGGCTAAAGTAAACATTATATGTCTCGTAATCCCAGAGAGGGGCGGGGCGAGGCGAGCAGAGCTCGTGGCATTTAAAGGGGCCATGTCTTAAAACGAGCTGAGTTTTTGCAGATCTGATTTTGACAAGGTAAAAGGCTGTTTTTTTACACTACTATTGAGAATTTTTAACCAAAGTATATTATAGACTTTTCATTAAGACCCTAAAGAATCATATGAACTTGTGGAAAATGGGAATCCGATGACCCCTTTAATAAAATCTTTAAAAACAAATTACATTAATTATACTTCAATTTCCTTCAGTAAAAAGCAAATTGATTAAGACAGTGTAAGAGGTGTGTGGACGTGGATTAGTAATCTGGCCCCTTGGTATAAAGAAGAAAAAACTGCCAAAGTTGGCCATCCCTGAACTAGCTAGTCATGACTGTTTTCCAAAACCACAGTAACATGGTTGTCCCTCTATTGTTTGAACCATACTGGTTTAACAATATACAGATTGTTCATGACATCACACAGAGGTGAAGTAATACCTTAAATAATCGATTTTGAGACTGCAATGTCAGATCTTTAGACTTTACATAAACAGCAGAAAGCTGTTCATTTTTTAATCCGTTTAGATCAGTCTGGCTCTGGTTTATAGTTTAATCAATCTGATTTTGCACATTAATCTTGCAAGATTATTATAAAGTTGTCAGATTAATGCTACTGGTTACAACTTCCCATCCTAGAAAATTGCTATTACCAGTATTTCTAATATTTTATGTTATTTTATGCTCAATAGATGCTCAATAGACATATTTGTAGGCTTTGGGTCTGTACTCTTGTTACTCTTCATGTTTTTCTACTTTGAATATTTAACACCCCCGGAGCTGAATGTTAAAATTGTTCACTGCTGTTTGGTGGAGTATTGGATTGCTGCGGTACATGAAATATTGATGGCGTCACTTCACTTTAGAAAAAGCAAATGTTTAGGCCACGAAGAGACACTTTAATGAGACAGGAAATGTTTTTACACACCACTATCCAGCAGCCAAGGTGGGAATAAAAGACTCATTGAAACCTCAATAGCAAGTGCCGCTTATTAAACGAGGGTTGTGGCACACATTCTACCCTCTTTTCTCCTTATTTGGAATGTGGGACAGCTTCCACTTGCAGAGAGTTGGGTTTTAATAGAGCGAGGTGAATGTTTACAGAAATAAGGATTTGGGGAAGGGTAAGCAAAACTTGGATAGGCAGCACATACCTTGGCAGTGTTACAGTCTGACAGAAGTCTGCTGTGTCGTCAGCTCATGAAGCACATTATGTACTTTGAGAGTGCTCCAGAGTTTGGCTAAGACAAAGAGAAATTCAAACAAGGAGTACAGAACGCTGTGAAACGGCTTTAAAATTACCAATATGATGCTGCCTACCTTGCTACATCTGTTGACTGATTTTCTCTCACTGTCCTGTCTAATTTAAATTTTAGGTAAAAAATATACTTGAGCATTGCCTTTAGAACAAATGATTATTAAAGGGGGTCATCGGATGCCCATTTTTCACAAGTTCATATGATTCTTTAGGGTCTTAATGAAAAGTCTATAATTTACCTTGGTTAAAAATTCTCAATAGCAGTGTAAAAAAAACTGTGTTTTTGCCTGCAGTGTCTCCCCTTAAACTATTGTTTGGAAAGATATTATTATATAATAATAATGAAATAAAACTATTAATAATGTATCCATACTTAAATGGCAAAACTTTGTGTTCATAACTTTCCAAAAACTTTCACCTTTTAATGAAGTTCTTAATATGCCTTTTATGCCTAAATGTGATTTAATATCACTATTAATAAGGATTGTATAATATCAGTTTTTAAATGCAAGATAAATGAAGTATACTTGCAATAGTTACACTTTAGCACAATCAAATATACTTCAGTACATCTTTAGTTGGACCTCAGCACTTCTTCATTACATTTAAAGTGTATTAAGCACTAAATTAACTGTTTCTAAAGTGTTTTAAGTGTACCAGTTTAGTATACCAAAAGTACAATTGCAGGGTATTTTTATTAAGCACATAAATATGTAAATGCATCAACAGTATACTTAGCACAAAATAAAAGTATTTCAAATACAGGTACATTTTAGTATTTTGTTTCACTAAAGTCATTGGTAACACTTTACGGGTCGGTTGACATTAGTTAACTACAGCATTTATTTAGTTATCTTAGTTAATGTTAATTTTAGCATTTGCTAATGCATTATTAAAATCACAAAATGTTTGTTAACATTAGTTAATGCACTGTGAACTAACATGAACAGACAATGAACACATGTATTTTTATTAACTTACATTAACAAAGATAAAAAAAATAGTGTAATAAATGCATTGTTTATTGTTTGTTCATGTTAGTTAATACAATAACTAATCTTAACAAATTATACCTTATTTAGTCTTTTATTTATCTTTTTTAAATGTATTATTATTATTAATTATTTTTTTATTTATTGCATAACTATATAGTAGTTAAAGACACCAGTGGGACCTAAATGGACCTAATTTCACAATAAAACGTAGAAATACTTATTAAAACCAGACTTTTATTTCTAATTGTATACTCTTAAAAATAAAGGTGCTTCACGATGCCATAGAAGAACCTTTTTTGTCTAAACGGTTCCATGAAGAACCTTTAACATCTGAAGAACCTTTCTATTTCACAAAAGGTTCTTTGTGGCGAAAGAAGGTTCCTCAGATTATAAAAAGGTAAGAAAGAGATGGTTCTTTAAAGAACCTTTGACACAATGGTTCTTTGTGGAACCAAAAATGGTTCTTCTTTGGCATCGCTGTGAAGAACCTTTTAAAGTACCTTTATGTTTAAGAGTATAAAAGCTAATTCATATTTTATTTTTTGAAATTTTATACATATAGTGATGTTTCACCTTTTAAAGCCCTGAATAAACTCCTGAACCTTCATCCTACTGTATGTGTTGTTTTCAGCATGGAGTTGGATGTACTCCAACTTTGCTAAAATATGTGAAACCCTGTCCAGTAAGTTCTATAGAAGTGGATCCACATTCTCAGCAGGGGTTGCTGGAATCCTGTCTGACTATTAGAGCTTCTTTCTTTAGCTACTCTAAATCAACAGTAAAGCAGAACGCCAGCCAAAGCTCAGAGAAAAATATATAACATAACCAACCAGCACAAAAATAAACCCCACAGTGACTATCAATACCCAATGCATGAATTTACAGTTATAGGAGAACTGGAATAAACAATACTTACCTCAAAAGATATATTGATGTATTGGTAACTTGGCGCTCCAGACTTCTTACGCATACTACTTTCCCATCGGCTGTTGTTGCTTTCTGTGCTATGTGTGAAGTGGTACTGCCAAAATCCAGATTATTATGATATACTGTTTACTGCAGGTTTGTATTTCGCTTGTGATGCGAAATTCTTCGGACTGGCTGAGTATCAGTTTTTGGCCTCTGCTCTTATCATTGTGTATATTTTGCTTCAATGACCACAAACAGACAGTACAATATCATATACACAATAAAAAAAACAGAGAACAGAAATCAATTCATAGGCTTTTATTTAGAAGCACATATGCTTTTAATGTTCTGGGATTTACGAAACATACATTTTATATTTGTTTTGCTCAAGTTCTCACAAACACAACCAAGTGCTTTGATGCATGCATGCCAGAGAAAGGCAAAGAGAGTAAAAAATCAAAGTTAAATGAAAAAGAATTAATTTGGAATACATAATAGAGAATTATTATGTTGCTCATGGGATAAACACACAATAATTCAACTATCAATCATTACTAGCAGACATCTGCAGAAAGTTTTGGCTTGAAACAACCAGGACAGTCATTATCTTCTCTAAAACTTCTCATTTGTTCTGCCTTTTTTTTTTGTCCTGTGGTTGACCAGAAATACCAAAGTGAAACAATTTCAGGTGTTTTATCACTTTTTTGGTGTCACATGATTTTATGTTTTACAGCATTAATGGTACTAATCACATAAGTTGTGAAAACTACTACATGTGTTAGAAAAACTGTCCCATTTTAGTGGTCTTGACATTCATTCAACAGCTATTAAATGATTGTTTTGACATAATCTGTTGAATTGTTGTTGTTTTTTTAGCTAATTTTAAGTGTAGATCAATATTTTCTTTTTTTTACTGACAATTTGTTAAAGAACAAAAACAAAATTATGTATTTTTTCATGGTTTCAGCTTCTACTTTGTATCCTATATCCCAAAATTAAATGATTATACTAACCTAGTTTAACAACAACAACAAAACCCACAAATGATGTGGCACTTTTTGGTTTTCCAGTAAACGTAGGCAGTTCAAAAGCGGTAATTTTTACCCCAGTGTTAATCAGCGCTCCAGTGGGATCATAGTTAGGTGATTATCAGAGATCTTAATCTTAAGCGGGCCTTCAAAGCACTGCAGATTCTCATCTGTTTTCCTTGCTGAAAAAAAGGAAAACTCAGACAATAGGCTGCTTTGTACCATCCTGGAAGGGCCATAACACAGCTTCCTGTTTAACTGAAATAGACCCATGAGAGAGATCTGTGAAACGCTTTGTGTAGTTCAGACAGACCCAGCAAACACAGGCAGGAGACACAATATTCACCGAGTCTGAAACCACACCAGATATTTCAACGTAGTGGTAAACACAGAGCAAGGCTCCTTTGTTCGTCTAATGAGAAAACTTTACCCATAATTCTCAGTGTGTGTAAATAGCATGGAGTAGGTCCAGAAGAGGATGGCTGTGCGGGTGAAGAGTATTGTGTTGTGTAATGCTAAGTGACTCTTTCTGTTTCTTTTGGGCAGAATACAGTCCCCATCACACATGTTATCTTTACTTGTAAATTACCCTTAACAAATCATAAGTAAACAGGACCTTTTCAAAAATACCAGTAAAATCAGTCCTAGCAATTTTCCGGTATGAGAAGTTGTAACATTACCAGTAAATTAGCAGTACCGTGCCACAGTTTGTGTGGACAAAAATAAGATTACTGGAATGACCACAAATAGAGTCTGGACGTGTTGATGTAAGATGTCTGCTTTGGGCCAATCATAAAGATCTGACAGAGATGACGTGATTTTTCTGGGTCTTTTACAGTATGCTCTGCTGCTTCTTAATAGTTATGTAAAGGCATATTATTCAGACGTCTTTGAACATTGTGTTGCACTTTGCCTTCTTTTCTATTCATTAGTTCTACAGGACTGTAGTTTTATACTATTGTGTATCATTTTTCAATGACTAACATCACAGAGTTTATGGTATTTTGGTGCTGATGTGTGAATGGTCTCTTGACAGTAAAAAGCCAGAACACCATTGCTGAACAGCAGATTTTGTGTATTTACCGGAAAAGTGGTTCTGGAATTTTACGGTAATTTGCTGGCATTACTATGTGAAAGGGGCTAATATTATAGGGCTTGTCCACCCAAAATTTTATTCATCATTTACTCACCCTCAAATTATTGCAAACTTGTCTGTGACTTTCTTTGACAGAGCACTAGGTAGAAATCCCTGCCTAGTGTGGAAGGGCACAACTAAGGTGAGAGAACAGGGGCACACAAGCAGTTGGTCCCCCCTTCACTGGACACATACAATTAAGCTTCTGTTGGTCAGGCTCCTGGAAGGGAGGAGGACAAAAGGCCTGGAGTACGACGGGCCATGTTGTGGAGGAGGGGACTTTGGGGACATACCCCACTTGAGGGTAAAAGAAGGCCTTGGCCATGCCAGGCGCAAGATAAGAAAGGGGCAACTAAGAGGGCCTGCAAGTCCCCAACTCTCTTGGGGGGGGGGGGGGGGCACGAGAGCGTACCCTGGAGTCGCAGAGGAGCCAGAGCAGCATCTACACACTTTGTGAAGGTGCGAGTGGAGAGTGCTAGGCCAAATGGAAGAACCTGATATTGGTATGCTTCGGCCCTGAAAGCAAACCTCAGAAACTTCATGTGATGAGGAAAGACGTGGAAGTATACATCCTTTAGATCTATCATGACAAAGCAGTCCTCGGACCGGATCTGAGGTACGACTTGCTTGATGGTAAGCATCCTGAACTTCAGTTGCATGACTGAGTGGTTCAGTTGCCGCAGATCTAAGATGGGACGCAACCCTAAATCCTTCTTTGGAACTATGAAGTACTGGCTGTAAAACCCGGATCTCCCTATCATGAGGAGGGACCACTTCGATGCCCTCCTTCCTCAAGAGAGTGCTTACTTCTTGCTCCATTACCAGAGCCTGCTCGGCACCCGCCAGGGTGGGAAAGAGCCCGCTGAAATGAGGCGGAGGCAAACTGAACTGAATGTGGTAGCCGCTCTATACAGTGTGCAGGACCCACTGAGACACATTTGGCAGAAGCTTCCACGCTGCCAAATTATCTACTAATGGAATCAGCCTCTCGAGACTGACTTCTGGTGTAGCCAGAGCAGCTAGCTCAGTGCCCTGAAGTGGCGAACCAGCAGGGGTGGCCGAACTAGCTGTTCTAGAGACCTCCGTAGAGGTGGCGAGACCCCAGTACCGCTATGTTCCCGGGTGGTGGCTGAGAGAAGCGCTCGCTGAAGACCGCTGTGTTCTTAAGCATCATGGGTGGCAGGTTTGGCAGGCAGATCTCCTGAGGGCACTGAGGAGAGATGCGCACCATATGATGGTGTGTGTTCCGTTCTCCCCCAGAAGAGCCTGCCCTCAAAAGTCTTGGGCTACAAACCCTCAGGTCCGTCTTCGGCTTTGCAGATCCCGGCTTAGACCTTGCCTTGGGGGGGAGTGCAAGAGGCGATGCTCTGTTTTTGTACCTCCTGGTACGAGGAGCTGGTACACGGCTGGGGCAGCTCCTGCCCAGCAACCCCACAAGCTGGAGAGTGGTGAGGGAGGAACCGCTGAAACACTGCCGCTTGTTTACGAGCCTCCTGGTGTCTGTCAACAACGGTGTTAATGGTGTCACCGAACAGGCCAGAAGGAGCAACCTGGGCGTCCATGAGGAAGACCCTGTCCTTCTCCTTAATATCGCACAGGGTCGACCACAGGTGTCTCTCCGCAGTCACCAGCGCTGCCATAGACCTGCCGATGCAAGATCATCTCTTTGAGCTCCGAGCCCTCTCCCCAGGGGGAAGAAACCGCTGAGTGGGCTTTCAATCCCATAAAGCAGTGAATCTGGCGGGTGAGGAAGAAGATAGGGACTCGCCCATCTCAATTGCCTCCACCAGATCCAGTTTCGAACCCCACGAGTGCAGCCCCCTCTCCGCCTTGGTGGAAACGGGACCAGACCCACGAGGAACACTGGTAAAGGCTCCTTCCTCAAATGCTGCGTTCACACCGCCCAAACCGCCATGCGTCAGTTACGGCAAGATTACATGTAAAGTCAATGGTTGAGTCCGTCAGAGGTCCGTCAGAGGCTCTGCGTTGCGTTGTGTCCGTTGGATCCGTCAACTTTTCAAGCGTTACCTGCGTTTCAAGCGTCAACGCAGCCAACGCAAGCAACGCAGAAGTTCAGCTAGTTGAACTTTTGACGGACTTAACGCACTTGACGCAGTGCGTCAACCAATCAGAGCGTCTCACTGTAGCGACGTCACCACACGTATTTTGAATGAAGCGGGAGCAGAAAAAACAAAAACATACAATTCTCTGCGATTGAAGACGGCTACAAACTTATTCTAGCCGTCTGCAATCGCAGAGAATTGTATGATCTGTCCTCATTGTTGTATAAAGACAGGAATGTAAAGGAACTTGCTTGGATGAAGATCGCTGAAGAGATCGGGTTGTCAAATCTTTTCTCAACGTAATTATTTCCCATTTCGTTAGCTAGCGAAACATGTTCATGAGAGGTTTCCAAAATGTCCAGTCCCAATAGTTTGCCATGGTTTATTCAGGGGAAGTGTGCAGAAAACTAGATGCGTTGGGAGCGTTGCCTGACGTGTGCGGTGTGAACGCACCAAAAAGCAAGCGTTGCCAGCTTCAACGTACATGCGTCAAACTAGATGCGTTAGGTGCGTTGCCTGACGCAGACAAAGTGTGCGGTGTGAACGCACCAAAAGAGGGCGAAATTTATGCAGCGTCAGCCCCCAAGTATACAACACATACGCTGTGTACATCCCCACCCGCAATAAAGTGCGGTCAGGGAGGAACACATAACCTAAAGTGTTGCTGCTTATAGTTGCCCTTAACTTTCTCACTGGACTTAGACATCACTCTCGAATAAAAGGAAGCAAACTGGCACAAAAAGTGCCACACACAACACAGAACACTTGCTGAATGGCAGAAAGCTAATGCTGTTCTCTCCGCGCATGCTTTTATGCTTTCTGGTCACTACGTTGCCCGCCCGTGGCGTCTTGCTCCTGCATTGGACTGATTTCACACGTGATTCAGAGCGCAGTCACGCTGAAGGCCTTCCCATAGCATTTTTCAAAGCACAATTACAGTAGTTTACAACTCTGATTCTTTCCTCTGCTTTAACATTGTCTGACCATTTTATTTCGACTCTTTCTGCCCAGTTGTTAACCAGGATGGCCAGCCACTCATTGAGGGGAAGCTGAAGGAGAAACAAGTGCGCTGGAAGTTCATCAAAAGGTGGAAAACACGTTATTTCACCCTTGCCGGCAACCAGCTTTTGTTCCGAAGAGGAAAATCAGTAAGTGTCTCATTTACATGTATTATTTCTGCATTCCTTATCCTTACCATCAAGACTCTAAAAAAGGAAAAACAAAAAAGATTTTGTAATCATTTACTCACCCTCATTTGGGGCTTAATATTGTTTTGCTTTTCATGCCGCTTTTAGACATGTCACTCAAAGTATGACAAATGCCAGTGCTTCTTTTGTGTCTTGTGACTGATTGCGAAGGAGCAAGTTTGAAAAACACAGTGACAGCTAAGAGTAATGCCAAGTTTATAGTGAACAATGACTTAAATTTATGTCTATTTCTCACAAAAAGCTATTGTATTGCTTTCCAAAGCTATTGTATTGCTTCCCCTGATCATTGGTCTGGTTTCAATATATTGAAAAAAGAAGGGTGAATAATATAAATCTAATTTTGTGTTCCATGGAAGAAAAAAGTTATATGGGTTTATAATGTCATGACACTAAGTGAATGTAGAGGAAAATGTTACTTTTTGCTTGACAAGTTGCAATCAAATTAAGCCATCAAGCAATTTATTAATTTATTATCATTTTAATTGGGGGGCAAATGCCCTCCTTCAAGAAATTTCTGTATTTGTCTCCCTTATGTTTAAGCTTCAGACTGGGACTAAATTGGTTGTTTATTGTAAGAAAAAAAAAAAACACTGGACACTGTGTCTATGTGTTTTTTTTCCCAGATATCATTTCTTGAAGTAGCATTAGATTAGATCCTTGTGTTGCAATGTGTGTATAAATGATGCCTAATTAATTCCTGAAACATAAACAGAATAATATTTTATTAATCTAGAGCACTGCTTTCTGGAAGATGCTCATTTCTTTATTAAAAACCCATTACTTATTCTTGAGATTCACCTAAGCTTTCCCTGTAGGGATTTGTATGAACTAAATAAAAGTAAAACGGCTTGTCAAAATCTCTCTGTAGTGTTTAAACAAAGCAGAGTCCATTTAACTTGAAGCCATTTAGGGTTGTGCAAAAGAGAATTCATAACCAATGACATGCAAACAGCGACTCAAAATCTAAGATCAATCAGTCTCACAGTATTCTGATGCAAAGCCAGCGAAAGCTTTTTAGTAAAAATGAATTCATTTGTCAGAGCTGTAAACACATTAAATCTTGATTCTTTGTAAATCTTAATCTGGAAAGTGGTGCTTTGCTGTGTTCTTTTATTTAGCAAAGCCTTGACAGCGTCTTTATTTTATCAGCCGTGACACAAACGCTTTCAGTTTGATTTTGAGGGCAATTTTGCCTCTTGTCACGGTATCTTGTTTTTATTATGCCTTGAATTTGCTAGCAATTCTGTCGTTTTTCTTTCATTTTAATGGTGCTCATTCTCATCAGTGGGCACAAACAACGATAAGCCTCATTTTTGGCAAACTTTGCACAGCACCTCATAAAAACAAGCT
Source organism: Garra rufa (assembly GCF_049309525.1). Taxonomy (NCBI): domain Eukaryota; kingdom Metazoa; phylum Chordata; class Actinopteri; order Cypriniformes; family Cyprinidae; genus Garra; species Garra rufa. The sequence goes on along the minus strand of NC_133371.1, from coordinate 5,287,453 downwards.
GAGAGACAGGCAGAACAATAGAGCAGGAGAACTGGAACCATCTAGAGAGGAAATGCATGCTTTGATCCTTCAACCAAAAACCCCATAACCTAAACCCAATCCCATATGCATTCCCAACAGGGATTAGTGGTTGACTCACCGCAAGCCACCACAAGATTGTGTATTATGTAAGTGCACCCTAACCCTTGTGAAAAAGATGTGCACTCAATTTTATTGAGTATGGACTTGTAGTGTTGTTCAAATCTTAAAAGAATACCGTTAAAAGACTGTTCTTGCAGGTAAAGTAATATTAATGAAATAAAAAACGCTGATGTGATTATTGATTATTAAATTACATAAACAGATGTACAGTCCTACCTCAGTGGGTTGGAAAAGCACTCTTTAATGCACTTTTAAAATGTTTTCATTTTAATTAACATGCAATTAATTTTTTGTCCAAAAACAAACAAACAAAAAATCCTTATAATTTACTCACCCCCATGTCATCCAGGATATTCAAGTCTTTCCTTATTCGCAAATAATTTTTTTGAGGATTTTTTTCTCCATATACTGGACTTCAATGGTGCTCAACAGATTGAAGATTAAAAATGCAGTTTCAATGCAGCTTCAAAGGGCTCTAAACAGTCCCAGCTGAGGAATAAGGGTCTTATCCAGTTAAACTATCTGTCATTTTCTTTATATTAAACATGTGTACTCTGTGTATTCCGGTTCAAGACAGTTAGGGTATGTTAAAAAACTCCAATCTCATTTTCTCCTCCAACCTCCAAAATTGTTCTACATCTCTGTTTTACCTTTTTTTGTAAAGGGTGTTTGACCTTGTTTGCACATTTACTTTACATTAAACACTGGGTCTTTATTTCTGCAGCAATGTAAGAAGTTTTTGAAGTTGGAGGAGAAAATGAGATGGGAGTTTTTGACATACCCTAACCAGAGTGCACAGTGTACGCATGTTTAATTTTTTTATGACAGATCGTTTAGCTAGATAAGACCCTTATTCCTTGGCTGGGACCGCTCAGAGCCCTTTGAAGCTGCATTGAAACTGCACATGAGCGCTGCATATTTAAGACGCAATGCCATTCATCAATGTCAGTTCCAAAGCAGTGGACCAGTCAAAAGAACCCGGAGGCGGGGCAAGCATTGCAAGCTTCTGTTTGCAGTAGAACGTTTTTATTTTGTTTGTGTTGTTTTTTACAGTAGAAAGTTGGCATGACAACTGTTAGATTTGGAGGAGGCACTCATAGTGGCTGTGTCCGGATACCCTGAATTATATAACATTTCTTCAAGCGATTATCACAACTTGTTTCTTAAAAAGAGCTTGGAGAGAAATATCTCTGTCACTGAATATCTCTAGTGTTTGCCTATTTCTATTATTTCTGTTATTGTGGTTATTGCATCATGTCTCAAAAATGCATCTCGAGACCCTCGCGTTCTTCAAAGATGCGTTCTGTGTGAATGGCCCCTTAGACAAGACGACCATTTGTGGTTTAAAATAAAAAAGGCCAATCGTTTAGCTAGATAAGACCCATCTTCCTCAGCTGGGATTGTTTAGAGCTCTTTGAAGCTGCATTGAAACTGCATTTTGGAAGTTCAAACTTGCGGGCACCATAGAAGTCCACTATATGGAGAAAAATCCAGAATTTTTTTTTTTTTAAACTAAACAAAGAAAGACATGAACATGTTGGATGACAAGTGGGTGCGTTCATTATATGTACATTTTTGTTCTGGAAGTGAACTAATCCTTTAATGTATATTGTTTCTGTAATAAGTGCACTGCTTGTTTTCCACAAGAAAAGAAACAGGTTTGATTGGAGTCTGAGAGTAAAGTGAGTTAAAATTCAGAGTAGATCTTCTGTGGTGGCCGCCAATGAGACAATGTTTTGGATTTTTTCCAAGCTGTAGATGAAGTGTAGGGTCTGAGTTAGACTACTGGCTCAATGCACATGGCTGTGGTCCATGCAAAGCTTCCTGAATGTTAGAGCGTGAAGCATTAGCTTTGATTGATGGCACTTTTTTCCCTCTTGTTACTCACAGAAGGACGAAATGGACAACAGCACAATTGAACTTAGCAAAGTGCAAAGCGTTAAGGTGGTTGCAAAGAAGAGGCGTGACCGCGGGCTGCCCAGAGCCTTCGAGATCTTCACCGACAGCAAAACCTACGTGCTGAAAGCTCAAGACGAGAAGCATGCGGAAGAGTGGCTGCAATGCATCAATGTGGCCGTGGCCCAGGCCAAAGAACGTGAAAACCGCGAGGCCACCACATACCTCTGATGCTTCTGCTGTGGATCCTGTCATACAGACTCTCATCAAGACAGTTTATCAATATCAAAGACAAAGGCCCTATCTCAAATGCCACCTCGCAGTCATCCTCCACCTAAATTCTTGCGATGGTAAGCCACAAAGACCGCACTTTGTACGGAGAGCTTGGCAAAGGGCATCAAAGGCACATTGTGACCAAAAAGGAGTACCCTTTAGAATCATGAAATGATCAATGGGACTTTCTACAGTCTTATGGACTTCTCAGACTTGTTAGGAAAGGGCACAAGGCCACAAGTCAACATCAAGTGCGTCATTTGGGATACGACCAAAGAAAAGAGTGACGTACAATGAGGCTGAGCAACACTGAGCTGTGTCTGTTCTAGACCTCATTTTTCAATGTTTTCATTCATTTCATCTTTGTCTTCCAGAAAAATATAGAGGAGATACTTACAATTAGGGCTGTCACAGTTAACATGTTAGCACATACAGTAAAAAAATGTAAAGGTTAAAATCACTGTAGGGTGTCCTGTACATAAATAACTAATTTGCCATGATCACTTCGCATAAAAATAACTATGAAAGTTTGTGTTATATTAGGCTAAGTTTTTATTTTCATAACTAAAGCATTACTTGGCTCTTTAGAAACATTTTCTAGATTTTTTTTAAGTATTGTGTAGGAGGATGCGTGTTGTTTTGCACTGCTCATTAAATTTGAATAAGAGTAGAAAATAGTCAAATCATAAAATGTAAAAGTTCCATTCTCCTTTTATAAATTCTGATTTTATTGAATGTGAATGCGTTAGCATGTTAACTACAAAAATTAGAGATTAAAATGTTTCATCTAGGAGTTCCTAAACTTTTTTCGGTCAGCCAAAGCCCTTAGATTTAATATTACTTATATTTACTTGAACTACACCCTGAGATTTTAAATTAATAATATTTAATATTTTAACGACACATTTACATGTTCATGGTTTTCTAATGCAAATAAGGCTACTAATAATATTAAAAAATATATACAATTTTCATTAGTAGTATTAGTAGCAGTATATATGAAATGATAAAAGTAGACAGAAATATATTACAGTTGCATATTACACTGTAGTATATAATTGTTGTACAGTACACAATTTTAATTATAATGAAATGGCAATTTATTTATTTTAATTTTACATTCAGTATAGTTAACTATTAGATTTGATCGAACCCCCTTGGGAAACCCTGGTTTAATCAATTGACAGAGCCCTCCTGCCTCATGCAATATAGTAAACACAAGGTTTTCATAATCTTTTCATAATTTCACTGCCAGCTCTTCTCTGCTCCCAGAATACAGCAAGAGCCAATGTTATCTCGACAGCAATAATATTATACTACATTTAGCACTCCATGTGAACTGTTACAGCATAGAGCAATGAAAGAATTAAGCTGGATTGATTTCACAAAAAAAGGACCAAACGCATCAAGAAGTGCCTCTAATAATCAGCACATGAAAGCATTCACCACTGGGGATACGAATGTATGCCACATGTAGTGGCGAAACAGATTTCAGTACACACTGTTCTTTGGCCAAAGGACTGTTCTTTGGCCTTTGCGTGTCAAAAACGTTGATCAATGTCGTCTTGAATAACACAGAGGACCTCTGCAAAGTTCTAGTGAACCACAGAACAATGGCGTTGAGAGAAATTCGTTCCACTGGTGTCTGTTTCAGAGCTGTGTTTCGTGCGCTGGGGTGGGCTTTCATGTCTCAAGGCAGAGTTTGTCCCTTTTTCTAGTACCAGTAATGATGTACAGTAACAGTGACTCAAATAGAAGCCTTTTATTTATTTATAGTAATACTTATTTTGTCGTGCAAAGGCAAAACGTAGTGAACGAGACACATTGGGTCTTTTACAATAGGTTCTGCCCTGTGACAAATTGGTTTGGCTCAATTATGGGGGTGAAGGTGAAATTGTATCTCGAAGCAATCAAAATTCATTTATTTTTCTGCTTCACTGTTGATACTGTGGTTCGGCTTCTGAAGATTATCATGCGTCTGGACACTAATCATGATTTTTATATTGTATATTTTTTTAAATGCAGTGGGGGGAATTCACTAAAAACGAATATAGCTCAGTTTATGTTTAAGTTTAAGTGTTGTTTTGATGCCTGGTTCAATGAAAGAATTAAATTAGGTAATAACCCTAACCCTAATCATACAAATTACTGTTTTTCCTGTTATAATGCCGTTACCGTTACTGACAATAAAATGTGGCGTTACTACTTTTATTTTCAGTTTATCTGAATGGATGTGCAGTGCACTAGCCGTCACTTTGTCTCACACAAGAAACAAAGCGAGAGAGTCTTACATACCATGCAGAATTTTTTAAGAACTGCCGCTTTCTCCGGTAGTAGGCGGAGCTAATGCGCAAACGGCAATCTCATTGGCTGGCGCTCACCTATTATCATCCCTGTTTTGATTTCAGCAAATCAGTTTCAGCGAAAGCAGACATCGTGATTAATAATCATGAACCCAGCATCTCATTAATCCTTAGTGTGTTTTATATTGTTATTAGTAGTAGAATTCGTAGTAGTTATCTTATCTGTATTATTTTTAGTTTTTTCCCTTTTTTATAGAAACACTAAATGACAAACAATATCTTAAGCACCACAACCAGTCCTAAGTTCAGTCAACATGACAAATTTGCATTCATACATGGTTATTGTACTTACTTAAGTTCTAATCACTAAAGTTTAATGCCAAATTATTATATTATAACATATAAACTGTGCCATATATATATATATATATATATATATATATATATATATGAAAAAGTGTTTGCCCCTTAATGATTTGAAGTTTGTCACACTTAAATGTTTCAGATCATCAAACAGATTTAAATATTAATCAAAGATAACACAAGTAAACACAACATGCAGTTTTTAAATTAAGGGTTTTTTATGAAGGGAAAAAAAATCCAAATCCACATGGCCCTGTGTGTTAAAACATAACTGTGGTTTATCACACCTGAGTTCAGTTTCTCTAGCCACACCCAGGCCTGATTACTGCCACACCTGTTCGCTATCAAGAAATCACTTAAAAAGGACCAGCCTGACAAAGTGAAGTAGACCAAAAGATCCTTAAAAGCTACACATCATGTTGAGATCCAAAGAAATTCTGAAACAAATGAGAAAGAAAGTAATTGAGATCTATCAGTCTGGAAAAGGTTTTAAAGCCATTTCTAAAGCTTTGGGACTCCAGCGAACCACAGTGAGAGCAATTCTCCACAAATGGCAAAAACATGGAACAGTGGTGAACCTTCCCAGGAGTGGCTGGCCGACCAAAATTACCCCAAGAGCGCAGCGACGACTCAAAAAGAGGTCACAAAAGACCCCACAACAACATCTAAAGAACTGCAGACCTCTCTTGCCTCAGTTAAGGTCAGTGTTCATGACTCCGCCATAAGAAAGAGACTGGGCAAAAATGTTCAAAGACGAAAACCGCTGCTGAGCAAAAAGAACATAAAGGCTTGTCTCGGTTTTGCCAGAACACATCTTGATGATAAGACTCTGGAAGACTTGCTGTGATAAATTGAACCATGAATTCTGCTGTCTGCTGAAGTGAATTTGGGTTCTGCAGCAGGACAATGATCCAAAACACGCCAGCAAATCCACCTCTGAATGGCTGAAGAAAAACAAAATGAAGACTTTGGAGTGGCCTAGTCAAAGCTGACCTGAATCCTATTGAGATGCTGTGGAATGACTTTAAAAAGGCGGTTCATGCTCAAAACCCTCCAATGTGGCTGAATTACAGCAATTCTGCAAAGATGAGTGGGCTAAAATTCCTGCACAGCGCTGTAACAGACTCATTGCAAGTTATCGCAAACGCTTGATTGCAGCTGTTGCTGCTAAGGGTGGCCCAACCAGTTATTAAGTTTAGGGGGCAAACACTTTTTCACACAGGGCCATGTGGGTTTGGATTTAGTTTTCCCTTCATAATAAAAAACTTCATTCAAAAACTGCATGTTGTGCTTACTTGTGTTATCTTTGATTAATATTTAAAACTTGAACTGAACACAATGTGCATGGTGCAATTCCCTACTGTGCATTTCAGTTCTGATTGCTAGGTTATGAAAAATCTATAATAAACCTAAGGTTTTGTGTAGAAAATATTTCAACATGCATATTTTGCATGCATTTTTGCCTTTTGTCATCAGCCGTCAGAACAGTTAACCACAGCAAAAGGATGTTTTATTTTATTGTAACAAGTTTTGTTAGATACAGGAAGAAAAAGGCAGGAACCGGCTTAAATTAAACAAGCCAACTGTTGCATACGAAAAACATAAGTGTCCCAGGCCTGGTCTTCTCTCTCCCTCCACTGCTGTTACTGCTCTTTATATCTCTCTATATAGTTCCTCTTTGGGACTCGAGACCTGTGTATCGCACAGGTGTTGCTCATTAGCACTCGCTCCATTCCCACAGCTCTCGACTCTGCTTGCCACAATTATGTCTGAAGTTTTTATTTTTTAAGCTTTTTCTATAATAAACTGGCCACTTATGTTCTTCACTTGAGCCTTTTTTTTTTGGTTGACTTTTTTCAAAATGATGATAATAAGAGTGCTTCACAATGCCATACACTCTTAAAAATAAAGGTGCTTCAGAATGTCATAGAAGAATCTTTTTTGTCTAAATGGTTCCATAAAGAACCTTCAACATCTGAAGAACCTTCCTGTTTCACAAAAGGTTCTTTGTGGCGAAAGAAGGTTCTTCAGATTATAAAAAGATAAGAAAGAGATGGTTCTTTAAAGAGCGCTTGACTAAATGGTTCTTTGTGGAAACAAAAAAGGTGCTTTAAAAGGTTCTTCACAGCGATGCCAAAGAAGAACCTTTTAAAGCACCTGTATTTTTAAGAGTGTAGAATAACATTTTTGTCTAAATGGTTCCATAAAGAACCTTTAACATCTGAAGAACCTTTCTGTTTCACAAAAGGTTCTTTGTGGCGAAAGAAGCTTCTTCAGATTATAAAAAGATAAGAAAGAGATGGTTCTTTAAAGAGCGCTTGACTAAATGGTTCTTTGTGGAAACAAAAAAGGTGCTTTAAAAGGTTCTTCACAGCGATGCTAAAGAAGAACCTTTTAAAGCACCTTTATTTTTAAGTGTAGAATAACATTTTTGTCTGAATGGTTCCATAAAGAACCTTTAACATCTGAAGAACCTTTCTGTTTCACAAAAGGTTCTTTGTGGCGAAAGAAGCTTCTTCAGATTATAAAAAGGTAAGAAATAGATGGTTCTTTAAAGAACCTTTGACTGAATGGTTCTTTGTGGAAACAAAATGCTTCTTCTTTGGCATCGCTGTGAAGAACCTTTTAAAGCACCTTTATTTTTAAGAGTGTAAGCAATAATCGAAGCAGTTTATGATTGCTTTTCTGTTATTAAACTGTTGGCCTTTACATCATAGCATTTAACCCAGGGTTAAATGTGGCTTTACCCAGGGCTAAACGTAACGTGAAAAGCAATGTTATAGTTGAAATTCTCAGCGTCCAAAAAACAAATACACATATGACAGCAGATGTTTCTTGTTTTCCTTCACAGTGTTGAGTTCCTTTGTTTATTTACTTGAGTTGACAACATAATCTAGTCAGGATGCATGTCAGCATCTTGTAGCATTTATTTAGATCTCACACCCTAATGGCCCATAACAGATGGGCTTTCAGCTCAGCAAGGTGCCTCGAGGTCCCAGGATAGGTGAAGACCCCAAAAACACATTTGCATTTTCATGGTTTCACGTCATTTCCCAACTATCAACATTCTCCTGGTCATCTGATGTTGGGGTCTCTGAGCTTATTTATTTTGAAAGTGTTTTGTTTTCTCTTTTTGTTTCATCTAATCATCAAATGCACTTTCAGGCAGCTGTATAAATATCTGTCCAATTACTTGCTAAATGAAGGTGTGCACATGCGCACATGACCTCTGTGACATGAGCATGGCTTATGTTTGTGTTGTTTCTCCTGAGGGACGAATGTCTGTTTTCTCTGTATTGAATGCTGGAGGGTTTTGTCCTTTTCAAATGAAGTCACTGAACTGTGTTTTCCTTTTAAAATACTGGAATGTACAGTGAAAGAACTACTGACTGTGAGAGCTGATTTTTCAAAGACGTTCAGTGTTAATAGAAATGTTTATATATGTAGCGATACATGAAATTGACCTAGATTACTCTCTTAAAATGTTTTCTGGGTCTTGTTGTGAAAGATTCATGTAATTATGTTGTTCCAAAGAATTTTGATATCCAATTATCCATGTGAGCTAATGGATAATGCGAGTAGCCAAATCTATTTAAGCATTGTTTTAGCAAACACTATTCATATTATGAGACACCCTGTGTCCTGATTTGATGATTCTCAGTAGAAACAATCAAATCATGCTCCACATTTTTTTGTTGTTGTTGAATATATTGTTTCACACTGAAATGTAGGGTTACAAAGAGCATTTCATGTTGACTTTAGGAATTTTAGTAATACTTGTAACACTGGATAAAATCAAAATGTCTGTTTTTCTTTTGATCTGTATTTATTTCAAGTGTTTTCAACTGTATGACTAAATGCTAAAATAATTCCAGATTAATGTTAGTTGACATGTTCCAAAGTTTCTTTATAGATAGGAATAAACAGACTAAATCTACCCTTTACTGACTAATGATATGAAAAGAAAATGAAAAAAACATTTTTTTTTCTTTTGTGCAGTTTGATGACATGCAAACTGATTTATTAGTTTCCAAAAATAAATCAATAGAATTATTATGGCTGCTTTTACTTTCATTACCTTGAATCTCAAACACTTCAAGGTGCAAGGTTCTGGGTGGTTGTTTAGATATTGTTTGATGATAGATACATAGCTATTCAGACATTTTTAATGCAATACTGCATTTATGGAAGACACAACACATTAAGTCATTCCTGTAGCTCAAAGAGTAGAGTATTGTGACAGCAAGGTCATGGTTTTGATCCCCAGGAAATGAATGAACTGATAAAAATGTTTTTCTTGAATGCAACATTATTTGCTTTGAATAAAGGCATCTGCCAAATGCAAGTCAGACCAGGCTGATGGTCTGTGGCATGTTTGTTGAGTGTAATAGTGTATAGTAATTGGCCACAATTGCTCTTTCCGTATCCTTCCTGACTCATTTGTTTCCAGTTTTGTGTTTTATTATGGTCCTTCTTACTACTTGTAGCATGAGGCAGCCCAATCAGGTTACACAGCTCCTCCAGGATGGTATTCATACTCAGTGTTGGGGAAAGATACTTTTAAAAGTAATGCATTACAATATTGAGTTACTCCCCAAAAAAGTAGCTAATTACGTTACTTAGTTACTTTTTATGGAAAGTAATGCATTACATTACTTTTGCATTCTGGGCAGTGTTTGCTTGTTTGTTTTTAATATAAAAAGTTCTATTTTTGGCAAATGTAAAAGACTTTTCACACCAAACGCGTCATGCTTAGAGAAAAGTAAATTCCCGTCTGTACAGTAGACCACAGAAGAAAAAATGTCAACCCTTCAGAAATAAAACAGGAAAACAAATGTTAGATTATCTTGATTTAATTTTTGCTTATCAGTATGGATGAATTGGATCATCAAAGGTTGGCAGCAAAGACATCAGTTAATAAAATGAGATTAAATAGATAAAGGATATTTGTATTATTTAACATTTAGCATTTTGCAGGGATTGTACCAGAGCTCTTCCTCACCCAAGTGCAACGTCATATCGTGTGAGCTACCGAGCAAACTGACTGCATTATAAAACTATATGAAGCTGTATATGTGTTGACAACATTTAAAAATTAGGCTTTATTAATCAAAACTCTGTTCAAATTATATTTTGTGTGAAGTTTTACTGCCTCTAGTGTTGATTTCAATTGGAAACTGCAGTGATTTGTACATATAGGTAAGTTTTTCATGTTCCTTAGACATGAATCCATTTGAAAACCTATGGGATATTGTGTTTAAAGCCACCAAGCAGCACCACGGCAAGAGCTCACTGATGCCCTGACCCAGGTCAACGTCCACCCAGGACACCATCCGTCATCTCAGTAGGAGCATGCTTAAACTTTGTTGGGAGTGCATACAAGCACTATAGGGGCCATTACTACTGACTTACATTATGAGTTGCTTTAAACGGATAGTTCACCCAAAAATTTTACTCACCCTTGGGTTGCTCCAGTGCTGTATGCCTTTTTTTTTTCCTTTTCGATGAAATAAGTTTGTTTTAAAAAAAAATGTCCAGCGCATGCAAATCCATGTAATGGCAGTGTATGGCATCAAGATTTTTTAAAAGACACAAAAGTATCCCAGAGTTGTCTCTAAGGTGCCGTATATTTCAAGTATTCTGTAGGTATACAAAAGGGTTTGGTCAAAAGCAAACCAAAATTTAACATTATTTAATGAATATCCTGAATTCCTGGCCGTTTATCTCTGTGCACACATTTGCATATTTTTAAAAGCTTGATGTTGATTGCCATACACTGCCCTGCGCGGGAGATTTTTTAAAAGTTGCTGTGTAATTTTTTTGTCTGTACTAAAGCATAAACATACTATATGTTTGCAGATTTTAGGAAACATGTTCACATACTTGTTTCTCAGAAAAACGATTCTACAGCTAGTTATTCTGTATCAGAATGTGTTTTTGTTTTGGTCTGTGTGACTCCACCCACTGGCAATTTACCCAGTAGTATTTCACTACTATTATTACTCGGCTCGGCGGAATGCTTGATTCTGATTGGTCAGTCACCACATTCCAAGGTTAGATATTCCCAGATAACAACCAGTACGTAAGGAATAATTGACGACGGGCCATGAATTCTTTGAAAAAAATAAAGCACACCCGAGGTAATGATACACCTCGGGTGTGCATTATTTTCATAGAATTTAACGGACCAAAGTCAATTATTCCTCTGCAATATATTTCAAGACATCTGTTTTTTGTCTTTAAAACAGTATTGTGAGTAGGATTAATTTCTTACGCAGCTCATCCAATGCCTTTGTTAATAATTCCAAAACATCATTTAGACCTAGTAACGACATTTGAGCCGTTGATAGCAAACTAATGCAGTTAATAATGAAGTTTAGACGGACCGGCAGACAGGCAGACAGACAGAAAGAGAGAAGAAGAGAGAGATTAAGTTTGTGAATTACCTTTCTCAAGTCTGTGCGTCTCTCAAAACCCTGTTGAAAAAACCAGCATATGCTGGTTAGGTATGTTTTGGTGCTGGGATACTGGTTTTACCTGGTTAATGCTGGTCCTTTGCTGGTTAATACTGGTCCTTTGCTGGTTTATGCTGGTCCTTAGCTGGTTAATGCTGGTCCTTTGCTGGTTTATGCTGGTCCTTTGCTGGTTTATGCTGGTCCTTTGTTGGTTAATGCTGGTCCTTTGCTGGATGCTGGTCCTTTGTTGGTTAATGCTGGTCCTTTGCTGGTTAATGCTGGTCCTTTGTTGGTTAATGCTGGTCCTTTGTTGGTTAATGCTGGTCCTTTGTTGGTTAATGCTGGTCCTTTGTTGGTTAATGCTGGTCCTTTGCTGGTTAATGCTGGTCCTTTGCTGGTTAATGCTGGTCCTTTGCTGGTTAATGCTGGTCCTTTGCTGGTTAATGCTGGTCCTTTGTTGGTTAATGCTGGTCCTTTGTTGGTTAATGCTGGTCCTTTGTTGGTTTATGCTGGTCCTTTGTTGGTTTATGCTGGTCCTTTGTTGGTTAATGCTGGTCCTTTGCTGGTTAATGCTGGTCCTTTGCTGGTTAATGCTGGTCCTTTGTTGGTTAATGCTGGTCCTTTGTTGGTTAATGCTGGTCCTTTGCTGGTTAATGCTGGTCCTTTGCTGGTTAATGCTGGTCCTTTGTTGGTTAATGCTGGTCCTTTGTTGGTTAATGCTGGTCCTTTGTTGGTTAATGCTGGTCCTTTGTTGGTTAATGCTGGTCCTTTGCTGGTTAATGCTAGTCCTTTGCTGGTTAATGCTGGTCTTTTGCTGGTTAATGCTGGTCCTTTGCTGGTTTATGCTGGTCCTTTGCTGGTTTATGCTAGTCCTTTGCTGGTCTTTTGCTGGTTAATGCTGGTCCTTTGCTGGTTTATGCTGGTCCTTTGCTGGTTTATGCTGGTCCTTTGCTGGTTAATGCTAGTCCTTTGCTGGTTAATGCTGGTCCTTTGCTGGTTAATGCTGGTCCTTTGCTGGTTTATGCTGGTCCTTTGCTGGTTAATGCTGGTCCTTTGCTGATTAATGCTAGTCCTTTGCTGGTTAATGCTGGTCCTTTGCTGGTTAATGCTGGTCCTTTGCTGATTAATGCTAGTCCTTTGCTGGTTAATGCTGGTCCTTTGCTGGTTTATGCTGGTCCTTTGCTGGTTAATGCTGGTCCTTTGCTGATTAATGCTAGTCCTTTGCTGGTTAATGCTGGTCCTTTGCTGGTTTATGCTGGTCCTTTGCTGGTTAATGCTGGTCCTTTGCTGGTTAATGCTAGTCCTTTGCTGGTTTATGCTAGTCCTTTGCTGGTTAATGCTGGTCCTTTGCTGGTTTATGCTAATCCTTTGCTTGTTTATGCTAGTCCTTCGCTGGTTTATGCTGGTCCTTGACCAGCACCATGACCAGCTAAAACCAGCTAAAAAACAGCTAAAACCAGCATCCCAGCACCAAAACATACCTAACCAGCATATGCTGTTTCTTTTTCAACAGGGAAGTGATTGGCAGCATCGTCTCTGCAAATAGTGAAACTTTAAGTTCATTTTCTTCAAGACCACCTCGCTTGTGAGAAATGTCATTTAGTTTTTAAGTTGTTAATCGTCCGAACAGCGCTAACAACATGAGCGTGTATACTAAAGCAGTGATTCTCAACCGGTGGGCCGCGGTCAGGATAATAAAGATCTATATAATCACTTACTAAACAGCCCAGGTTGCCAGTTGGTGGAAAACGCAGCATATCGTAGCCATGAACTGAGTCATCAACTATAAAAAAATCTACATAAAAAGCTCTCTGACCAGAGAAATATTAAACATTAATAAATTAACTCATCAGCTTAGTTTTACCTTCCATTGTCAGTTGTGTTCGTTTCTGTTGTGTGTCTTAAATCTGGCAACCCGTGTGAGCGTTGAGTCTGAGCAGAGCAAGGCCGAAGAATCAGCGCTCTCCAGTATTTTGAATTTGGATTACACTGCCAATTTCAAACCCTAGCTGTCAATATTACAGACAGCATCTTTAAAAATCTCTCTTTGTGGTCAGAAAAAAAAAAAGATGGGCATACGGCATTAGAACAACACAGGAATGCATTCTGGTTAAACTATTCCTTTAATGAAATTCATGCACATTCACTCAGCCTCTAATTTAAATTTTTTACTTTTTACTTCGATTCAATTTTTTGATTTTCATTTTGAATCCAGCTCTCGATGATTTAATTGTCACATAATTTTGTTCTCAACAAACATTACATCGTGATCCAATGTGTGATTTAAGTGTTCCCCTAACTTTTTTGAGCAGTGAAGTTGCCCTTTTCCTACATACTTCAGTAGTGTTTCATGTAGTTCACACATCAGACAGAGCGCCCTCATGGGTTGCACATTAAATTACTGCTACGTGCCTAAACAGCAGTCACTGCACTGAATGATATGACGGTGCCTGGGTCCCCTTGAGTAGACACAGCAGCTCTGCCAAAACATATCCATGTTCAATTCCACTCTACAGACCAAGGAGAGATGGTGGACCCGCTCCAAAACAAATACAACCACCATATGTACTAAATACACATTACCAACATGAGTATGTGTGCAAGTAAATTACACCGTTCATAAAGCCAACTTGAGTTGGGAAAACATGAACAAGACCCTTGGGACTATAAGCGTTCTGTCTGGAGTCTTCTCTTGGCAGAGAGATTTTTGTTCGGCCTCCGCAGTCAACATATAGAGACCTTACTGACACTGTGTCATGACCAGCCGTGATGCGGCAAGTTTCCAGCACCAACCGCACTGAAAGCAAAACAGCTGTACAACGTTATACAGTCATAGCCAATCAGAACATATTTGATGTTTAATGTATAGTGATGAGGAACAGGACTCATCTGAAACGTCTTTTTCATCCCGTTGGTGCATATTGCTCAATGAATTATGAAAAGTAATGATGGTCCTTTGGGATAAAAGCAATGATGGTTTCAGAGAAGGCATCTATGAATGCCATCACGCAATAATTACATATACATATACAAATGCATGGCTCAATGGCTCGATTTGGTTTTTCATGAAGTGTTTTTTCAGACTAGTGGAAAGAAAACATCCAAGAAACAGTGTTATATGTTTCTTTTATAGCACTTTATCTGTTTGTGTCAATAGATTTCAATTACAATGCATATTTTTAAAGGCTGTTTTCTCAAAATGAGTTTTTTCTCCTACACTGAGCCGTAAATCTCTACTTCAGTAGCACTTACACTAAACTTGACATTTTTATTTCTGTCTATATCCTGAAGGTTTTTACAGAGGGATTTGTTCATATATAATTTGCTTGATTTTATACATTTTATTCCCCAAAAAATAGCATTTCCTGTTTTTTCTGAATTATGTTGTGACGAAATGAGATACCCAAAATTCCCTCCGTAAAAAAACTTTTGACTCTAATATGTCAAAAAAATTAAGCAAGAATTTTGAAACTGACTTCATCCAGTGTTTAGATTTTTGTACTAGAAATGTATGCAAATTAGAGCATACTTCATTAAATGATGCCTCATTTGCATATTTAAACCTAACATTTTAGAAAACTTGTAATACAAAAAATGTTTGCAGTTATCAAAATAATCAATCAACTGGGTAAGTAAGGTGATAACTATTTTTTTTACCCTATTCACCTGCAGTGTCTCGCCTTAAGTAAAGATTATGTTCCATGAACACATTTTGTAAATGTTCTACGGTAAATATATCAAAACTTAATTTTTGATTAGTAATATGCATTGCTAAGAACTTAATTTGGACAACTTTAAAGACAATTATCTCAAGATTTTGTTTTCACCCTTAGATTCACAAATATTGTTCTATCCTAACAAACATACATCAGTGGAAAGCTTATTTATTCAGCTTTCAGATGAGGTATAAATCTCAATTTCGACAAATTTACCCTTATGACTGGTTTTGTGGTAATTTGTTAAACTACAGGTTACACTTTATTTTGATAGTCCACTTTAGACATTCTAGTGGGTAACTTTGCAACTTACATATCAGCTAACTCTTATTAAATTGCAATTACATGTCAATTATCTCTCAGAATATTAGCAGACTGTTAGGTTACGATTGGGAAAATTGGTATACAAATAAATTTGTCTTGTTGCAGCTGCAAATGTCTGTGCTGCATTCCCAGATGTTGGAAAAATGATTCAGTTGTACTAGAATAATGGAAAAAATAAAGCTAAGTGGTGTTTAAATGTGGGTTAAAGCAGTTGTGTGACCTGCCGCTACTAGTATTTATTGTCTTTGGCTGGTCTGGTCTGCTTGCGTTGTTCTTTCCGCTCGACTGCATTCTGGTTTGTGCCTGGAAAAGTGAAGAAGAATTTCGATAAATCTTTGTCTTCATCGTTCCGATCAGCCCTTGGTGCCTCTTTTAGATCAAATAAACTCCTGTCTTGAAATGTTCCACACTTTGGAACAAGCACGCAGTGTAACAGTTGGTGCAGATGTTAATGCGACAAAAATGTAGAATGGGTTTTAAATGAATATTTACAATCTGAGTAAACGTTAAAGTGATAAACTGGTAAATTGCATTTCACTTTAAACTCTAGTGAAGAATATTCCCGAAATAGCATATCAGATGTCTTTCTTTCTCTAGCATTTTAGTTGTTTTTAAGGCAGCTTCACAAATATCCTTTACAGATAAGATCATTGCTGTCTATGCAGGGTCAGAAAGCTCTTGGATTTCATCAAAAATATCTTAATTTGTTTTCTAAAGATGAACAAAGGTCTTATGGGTTTGGAACGACATGAGGGTAAGTGATATAAGATTTATCTAAAAAGAAATGCTATATTTTACCCAATTATTTGCCTATTCTATGGATTTCTATGCACATTAGTGTGTTGAGAACTTTACGACTTTTTGAGGTTTCATGCTGATTAGGATGAAGGTACACTATATTGCCAAAAGTATTGTCACACCCCCTTCTAATGAACAGGTTTGACTACTTTAGTCATTCCCATGAGTACGAATATTAATGTTTAAGCATATAATGATATTCTAGGGGATTGTGTTCTTCTAATTTTATAGCAACAGTTTGGACAAGACCCTTTTCTATTCCAACATGACAATGCATCTGTGTATAAGGAAAGGTTCAAAAAGAAATTATTGATTCAGTCAGTGTGGAAGAACTTAACTGTTCTGCATAAAGGCAAGTCCTAATCCCATCTGAACACCTCTGGAGTGACTTTAAATGCAGACCTTGAGCCAAAAACTCATCAGCAAACACCAATGAGTATTGGGACACCCCCTTCTTTAGAACAGAAAAAGGCACTTTTGTGGCAACAGAGATGGAAGCCTAATTCATGTATTTAAAAAATTTATTTCCATCTCTGTTGCAGCAGTTTTGGAAGTGTCTAAAATGACTGTAGCCATATGTACAAGTTTACATATGAGTTTTTGGCTCAAGGACTGCATTTAAAGTCACACCAGAGGTGTTCAGCTGGGATTACGACTTGACTTATCTTCCACACTAACTGAATCAATCATTTCTATTTGAACATTGCTTTATACATAGAGGCGTTATCGTGTTATAGAATAGAAAAGGGTCCCTTCCAAACTGTTGCTATAAAATTAGAAGCACACAATTCCCTAGAATATCATTATATGCTTAAACATAAGATTTGTACTCATGGAAATAACTAAAGTAGTCAAACCTGTTCATTAGAAGGGGTGTCCCAATACTTTTGGCAATATAGTGTAGTTTCTATGCAGAAGACATAGTGAGGCAACTCACTATAGACCAGTTTTGGAGCAGAGCCACAGATTACATTTGGCAAGCAAAGTGTTTTCGAAGTTCAGAACTGTTAGCTAAAGTTGTATATCAATGTCTGGATGTTTTTTGAAGCTGGACTATGTTTGCTCATCATGTGTCTGGAACTCTGGACATTTGTTGTTCCTATGACCGCATGCGAGCCATTAGCTCATTTCATAAATTTATAAGAGATTCATAAACGAGAATTACAGATGAGCTCAATCTGTAGGAAAGATCAGTGATCTCTGATTGTGGATTCGCAAATGAGGTGCTGATTGGATGTCAAAGGGTTATGGTTACCATCTCCTCTGAAAATATCGTCTCGAGGCCAAAGAAAGCATGAGCAAAGGTCGTCTTGTAAATACATAAACTTACAAAGGAAATGACAGCGAGAGGTTGAGGAGGATCTTTTACATACTGGAAGATCAGCATCTATAATAGTTGTGTGACAGTTCAGCCAAACCCAAAACAGCATTACCAACTTCCATCCAACAAAATTCTATTTGTATCTCCTGCACTAATATAGTTTTCTTTTGATGTTATTTTTCTCTTATAGATCAATTGTTCTGCCATTAATTACTCACCCTCATGTCATTCCAAACCAGTAAGACTTTCGTTCATCTTCGGAACACAAATTAAGATATTTTCGATGAAATCCGAGAGATTTTCGACCCAGAAAGGTAGTAAGGACATCATTAAAATAGTCCATGTGCCATCAGTGGTTCAACCATAATGTTATGTAGCTACAAGAATACGTTTTGTCCGCAAAGAAACAATTTATTTAACAATTTCTTCTTTTCTGTGTCAGTCTTTGACATGCGTTCATAAGAGTAAACAACACAATATTAATTTAGACTAGCTTTTATGCAACATTGCGTCTTAACACTTTATTTTTAGCAGGCACAGAGCATCCTTAACTCAGCTGTGTAAAGATGCGTTAATATACGCTTAAAGGTGGCACCGAAGGGCTTCTAAAGTGGCACTCTGTAAAAAAAAAAAGGTAAATGTTCCGTTAAATTACAGAAAATAACCATTTCACAAAATTACAAGCAAAATCTGTAAAAATACAGAATAGTCTTTACGGTCAAAACTCATTAAATTACAGTTTATTACAGTTGATAATTTGTTTTTAAACTGATAAATTACATCAAATTACATAGAAAACCAACCAACCTTTAGGTTAATCACCATAAATTTAAGATTTTATTAATTATTTTATAACATTTCTTTGTCCATCTATAGTACTTAACTTTTCAAATAGTTTTTCCATGTACAATAAGTAATAATTCATAAAAATGCAGTAAGCACATTTTTTTTTAAGGATTTATCCTTCTTTTTACAGAAACAATCTGTATTTAGAAGGTATTTAGAAGTTATTTTATGTCTGGCTGGAATAGTTTTGTTAAAATACAGATATTATTAACTACAATAACCAAGAAATGTTGTATAAAAATGTAGTAAATTCACAATACAAAGACAATGTCTGTAGATAATTCGGTGTGTTTATACCAGAGTTTTGGAAAAGTTACTTTTAAAAGCAATGCATTACAATATTGAGTTACTTCCTAAAAAAAGTAACTAATTATATTACTTTTTAAATCTGGGCAGGGCTTGCTTGTTTGTTTTCAAAAATTAAAAGTTCTATTTTTGACAAATGTAAAAACCCTTTCACACCAAAAGCCTAAGGCTGAAGGAAAAGTAAATTCACATCTGTACAGTAGAACACAGGAAAAAAAGGTTTCTCTTCAGCAAAAAAAAAAAAGAACAAATGTTAGTTTATCTTAATTTTTGCTTGTTAGTGTGGTTGAATTGAATCATTGAAGGTCGGCAGCAAAGACACTGGTTAATAAAATGGGATTAAATACATAAAAGATATTTGCATTATTTAACATATTTAACTATAGGAGGTTTGCATTAAAATCTGAGCTGCATTTTTTCTGTTTTTATTCATTTTGAGAAATCAGTTTGAATTAACGCATGTTCACATTCATTCTAGAGCTAAAGTAACAACTTACTCCTGATTTCTTTCAACATGGGGACAAAGAGTTTTCAGTCAATAAATGAGAAAAAAACGAACTAACGTTACTTATTTGAAAAAGTAACTCAGATATTTTCTTGTAAATAAAAAAGTAATCCGTTACTTTACTAGTTGAAAAAAGTAATCTGATTATGTAACTTGCCTTACTTAAGGTGGAGCGGGCACAAACTAACGCGGGGTTAATTATAACACACGTGGTTTAAATATTTCCACATGCTAGCACAACCAAATTTATGGTATTTACTAGTTGCCATAGCAACACTATGCAGAGAAAAAAGTGCGCCAAAATTCAAAAGCCTTTTGAAGATATCGCTGAATATTTATTTTACCATAGTAAAAGTACATTTCTGCCTGAAGTAATCTTTTCAGTTCAGTTTTTAGTATTAATTTAAAATTAGACAAATCTGCTATTATTTTAATCTCCATTTTGTTATTTATCAGTTTAGATACTTTATTAATGCTTGACAAACCAGCAGAAGACACTAACCTGTATTTATTCCAGTGGCGCAGATGGGGAACGTTGTAACACTGTGTGACAATATGCCCCGCTGTTATTAAACTATGCTATTCTGTGACATTAGCGATGCATTTTACACTATTTACTTCTAAGGATTTTGATAAGAAACCACAAGAAACAGATGAATAAAGGCTGACAATCAATGTTTCATGTTCAGAAGTTATTATTTTAAGATATGTAAAGCATTTTGGCTCGTTTATGTGTGTGGTGTTCTATGAGAGCTGTGTGGAGTGTTTTTCTGAATGTCTAAATGTGTTTCATTTATTTTTCCACATTATTTTGAACTACTGTACAGCTGTGTGTTGCGATCAGGGCTGTTCAAAGCATTGTTGCGATGTGTTCATTGTCAAACTCCAAAATTAGACAATTTTTTTTTTTAAACGTCATTACTTCATTTGAAAAAGTGGTAACACTTTACAATAAGGTTCATTAGTTAAACATTAGTTAATGTATTAACTAACATGAACTAACCATGATCAATACATTTGTTACTGTATTTACTAATCTTTATTAACGTTAGTTAACGGAAATACAATTGTTCATTGTTTGTTCATGTTAGTTCACACTGCATTAACTAATGTTAACAAAATTTTAATAATGTATTAGTAAATGTTGAAATTAACATTAACAAAGATTAATAAATGCTGTATAAGTCCAGTTCATTATTAGTTCATGTTAACTAATGTGGTTAACTAATGTTAACTAATGAACCTTATTGTAAAGTGTTACCGAAAAAGTTAACACATGTATTTTACTGACAAAATATTTTAGTTTGTTGTGTATATTTTTTTCATTCGATCAGATAACAATTGTTCATATGGTCGTGTTACAACGTGCCCCTCAGATGTTATAATGTACCCCACCTACGGGGCATGTTGTCACGTTTCACTTCCTTTCTTTTGAGGTAAATAACGAAAAACGTATACACTGTAAATATGAAAAAAAAGCGATATATTTGTACTAGACGTGTGTAAATAATGTGGATAAAATTTGTACTCTGAACCCCACATGGATTTACATAAACCGCGAAATTCAAAAAGTGTTAGGTTGTGCCCCGCGCTCCCCTACTCACCAACACTCTTTTACACCTTTCGAATGTGTATACTTTGAAACTAGGGACTGAGATGGGTTAGAGCAGACATAATTTACTCTGTTTTTTTATGTAACATTATGTCTTTACACCGAATTTTGATTAAGGCACAGAGCAGCCTTAACTCAGCAGTGTAAAGATGCCTTATGTTGCACATACAAACTCCTCTGCTTTTAAGATGTTTTGTCACTTACACAGAACAGTGTTCTTCAAACAATGTGCAACTGAATTCCAGATATTTCCTCTCCCTTTGCCCCACTCTGTAAGGGGTTGTTTTTGGACATCTGTGGTGCCAAGACACGTCTTGAATTCATCGCTTTAAAACCACAGTGAATCGAAATCAGTCACTTGCAGAAAATCTTTTCTCCAAGGATGATACATCTTTGTTTGTTTAAGTCAGTTGCGCACAGTCTCCTCATTAAATCCCAGAATCGACTGTTGTTCGGAGGTTCCCTGAAGACTGAAGGGGGAGAAGAGAGAAGCAAAACAATAATAAAATATAAAAGATTTGGAAATTGCATTAGAAGCAAATCAAATGCATGTTAAAAATCCTTGAGTGGGACAAAAGCGAAGAGATGAAGAAACAGCACGAGTCGGCGTACACTAAAAGCGAGGCAGCATGTGTTTTCAATTGAGTCCTCTGGCTGTGATTTGCTTAGAGGCCCTGTGGGGTCCCGCATGTGTCTTAATTACCTCAAATTTCGCTTTAATAAGCCTTTCTGTAGAGCGTTGACTCTACCTGATTGGACTCCTGGCTCCAGAGAGGCTGATTTGTGACTTGAACGTAACATTTCAAGTAAATAACAAAACAAAGCTGACACATACTGCTTTAACTCAGTGAAGTAGGCCTACATGCAGGAATGTGATATATGACCGTTAAGTACAGGTAGCACTCAAAAACTCTTATGATGCAACAGCTTGGCCTTGTATAATATAATGATTCATTACACAGCTAAAATCATTCTCACCTGCGTGATATAAACATAGAAATGCATGATATAACTCACAATTCTGAAGAAAAAAACTCAGAATTGCAAGACATAAACTCGTGATTCAGTGTTTACATCTCACAATTCTTAGCTTATATTTAAATTCTAAGTTTCTATCTCTCAATGTGTTTGTTTTTTGAAGTCTTATCACAAAATTCTCACTTTTCATATTTTATATTACAGACTTTTCATCTCAAAATTGACCATATGCACAGATTACTTTCTTGTTTTAGACAAGCCAGCTCAGTCAACTGTACTGTGCCATAATAGGAGTGTACTTTGCTTGTTTTCTCTACATAATCCATTCACAATCGAAGAAAGGTTTTGTTCGTCTAAGAGGACCAAGTCCATGTATACCGTTTCAAGAATGACAAACACAAGTTTAAAAAAATATGCAATAAATTGGCTAAACATTCGCCAGTCATTGCTATGACTGACAGTAATAACCAGACAAAACATCTTACAAGCTGATGGCAAAAAAAGAGCTGTGCATTAAATAATTAAGACTAAATTCAGAGGAACAGAACCACAGCGGTAACAAGTTTGTGTTGGTTAAATATAGGCTATTTAATAGCTTTCACAATTCAAAGCTTAAAAGATTTTTATTAAATTATATAAAATATTTCAAATTCATACTGATTCATATTCACATCTTATTTAATTTGTAGTAAACTATATATATATATATAAACTAAGTATTTAAATAATTCACCTTTATGGGCTGTTTGTGTCTGAGCTTATTTATATATTTATTTATTTTAATGACTTTCCGCAATTGTTATACTATATACTTAAGTGCGGTAAAAGTACTACAATTTATTATACTAGTAATTTTATAATAAATTGAAAAGCAAGATGTCTTGAAAAAACTGAAATGGCAGCTGCAGCCAATGAGTGATCCTCTGCTGCCATCTTCTGGTTATATGGGTAATTTCATGTCATTTTCATCTTTAAAAAAGACGTTTTCTGTGAAAAGAATTTTTTTTCCATTTTGTCTTTATGAATGAAAAGTGAATCTCTGAAGTGAATTTTATTGCACAGCTGTAGAGTTGAAAAATAATAACGGCTTTAAAATATTACAGGATTTTAAAAATGTGTTCATGACTATGAAGGCAAGTCACCGATTATCAAGAATATGATTAAGATGTCCTTGAAGAGAAGTATCGCTATCTAGCTAACGTTAGCCTAACTCTCCTGGGATTCCCAGGCTCCCCATTTAAATGAAATGTTGTTAAATAATATGAAACTGAATGTTCATGCCGCTATCATTATTTACGATGTTGCAATTATTACTTTTTTCAGTTTCTGATAAGAACGAGGCAGTAGAGGATTGTCAAGAGTGCCCACCTATATATAGCACATATAAAATGAGCTTCAGCAAAGTTTATGAGCTGGCTTATGATTATGCAGAACTTCTAAAGAACGCTCCGTGCATATGGTCAAATGCATGTTTTTATCTCGCAAATTCAAAACAAAAAAAGTAACTTTTATCACACAGTGATGACTTATTTTCTCACAACTGATTATACAGGTGCTGGTCATATAATTAGAATATCTTCAAAAAGTTTATTTATTTCACTAATTCCATTCAAGAAGTGAAACTTGTTTAATGTATACATTCATTCCACAGACTATATTTCAAGTGTTTATTTCTTTTAATTTTGATGATTATAACTGACAACTAATGAAAACCCTAATTCAGTATCTCAGAAAATTAGAATATTGTGAAAAGGTTCAGTATTGAAGACACCTGGTGCCACACTTTAATCAGCTAATTAAATCAAAACACCTGCAAAGGCCTTTAAATGCTCTCTCAGTCTAGTTCTGTAGGCTACACAATCATGGGGAAGACTGCTGATTTGACAGTTGTCCAAAAGACGACAATTGACACCTTGCACAAGGAGGGCAAGACACAAAAGGTCATTGCAAAAGAGGCTGGCTGTTCACAGAGCTCTGTGTCCAAGCACATTAATAGAGAGGCGAAGGGAAGGAAAAGATGTGGTAGAAAAAAGTGCACAAGCAATAGGGATAACCCTCACCCTGGAGAGAATTGTGAAACAAAACCTATTCAAAAATGTGGGGGAGATTCACAAAGAGTGGACTGTAACTGGAGTCAGTGCTCAAGAACCACTACGCACAGACGTATGCAAGACATGGGTTTCAGCTGTCGCATTCCTTGTGTCAAGCCACTCTTGAACAACAGACAGCGTCAGAAGCGTCTCGCCTGGGCTAAAGACAAAAAGGACTGGACTGCTGCTGAGTGGTCCAAAGTTATGTTGTCTGATGAAAGTAAATTTTGCATTTCCCTTGGAAATCAGGGAACCAGAGTCTGGAGGAAGAGAGGAGAGGCACAGAATCCACGTTGCTTGAGGTCCAGTATAAAGTTTCCACAGTCTGTGATGGTTTGGGGTGCAGTGTCATCTGCTGGTGTTGGTCCACTGTGTTTTCTGAGGTCCAAGGTCAACGCAGCTGTATACCAGGATGTTTTAGAGCACTTCATGCTTCCTGCTGCAGACCAACTTTATGGAGATGCAGATTTCATTTTTCAACAGCTTGGCACCTGCACACAGTGCCAAAGCTTCCAGTACCTGGTTTAAGGACCATGGTATCCCTGTTCTTAAAGGGATAGTTCGAGCATTTAAGACATGAAGTTGTATGCAATCCTTATCAGCACTATAGTGTCTACACACTGACCCACACTGCGTTCACCTCCCTGGTCAGAGTTCTGGCCGCTGGAAGTTTTTCAAGAAAGTAGTCACGGTTAGTTTCCGGGGCCTCAAAACTGTGCGTTTTTACGTGAAAAAAATATATGCGTTTCAAAGCTTGATTAATTTACATCACAAAAAACACTCCTGACAAAAATCATACCTCAGTTTTAATCGGCACTATATTCTTTCCGTTTCCATCAATCCGCGCTGCTGTCAGTTCGCACGTTCCGATCAGCTGTTGATAGCGCGACTCTCTGACAACATGTCTGACTACGAAACTTCTGATGATGAAACCAATTTTAGCACAATGTCAGACGGAACAGACGATATATATATTTTTATATTAGACATCGTTTCACGTGATTTCCACAGGAGTCTAAACATCAGATTGTTTACTGTACAGTTTAGACATGGGATCTCCAGTCCTCGTGAGCTACTGTCTTGCTGGTTTTAGTTTTTCTCTGATGCAACACACCTGACTCAAATCAGCAGGTAATTAGCAGGCTTGTACAGAATGTCTCATTTGAGAAAGGTGTCCTGTCATAGGAAAACATCGAGCTGCAGGAATGTAGCTCACGATGACCGGAGTTGGCGATACCTGGTTTAGACCTACCTGTATGTGACTTCAAGCACACTTATAAACACGATGATACCGACACACGTTCCGCATAGTTACAGACAATAACAAATATAGCAAAGCATCATATTTTGTTGTGTTATATAGATTCAATTAAATTCATTAGTTATGACATTTGCCGATTTTCTCACCACATAGACAGTCGATTATTGTCGATGCTATCACTGCCCCGGTTAGAATATTCTCAGTGTAACGTTAGCCTAAAAACCGACGTTAGCTTCAAAATAAACCTGTCGTATGCGACATAAAGTTAGTAAATAGAGCTTGCCCGTGGTACTGGTACAGCAGAACTCTTTAAAATCCGTTTTTTGATTTTTCCTCCTTGGTTGGGGATGTAATCGTCTTCGCTGAAGTGGGCACTGCACACACGAAAATCCTTGATACTGGATATTTTAGCTCCCGCAGAGTAGCCGATGGCAACCAGCCAAAGCTGTCTCATAACTATATCAGAAACAGGAAAATGATGGAATCTGAACGGCGATCCCTGCACATTCTTGTGGTCACAACCTGGGAATTTACAAGTTCGCACCATTGTTAATTTTCTACTTTTTACGTCGTTGTCATTCGAGTGTGTAATGGAACAGCTGATCGGAACGTGCGAACTGACAGCAGCGCGGATTGATGGAAACCAGTGGCGGTTCTAGACAAATTTGACTAGGGGGGCCAAGAAGGGGCCAGTGTTTAACCAGAGGGGCACATTAAAAAATGACAACAAGTGATATTTAAAGATTATAAACTTTATTTTACTTTAAAATCATACAAACATTTTAGGGATGCTCATATTGACCGTTCACTGTTAATCGACAGTAAGAAGTACTATAAGTTAAACGGTTTAATTTTTTTTTACGTTTGCTGCATGGTGAAAGAAAAAAATAATGTTTACTCACGGGCGCGTGTCGACACGTGCAGTGCGGCTGTTTAGACATATTTTGATGAGTAAGCACCTGCTTTACCTTCTCTTAGTTTGTGTAACTGATGTAGTAGCCTATGTGCTGCACGATAGCAATGGCGATGTTGCGTTATCAGAGAGTGAATCCATGAATAAATGAATTCAAATTCTGAATTAATTATAGTCTTAAAAGTGCGCGCTCCCCTTACAATCACTGGAAAGCTGTCACTCATACATTACTGTAGTTCATCGCAATCTCTCAAAGTTAATAAAAGGTAATAAAATCACATTTACACAGTACAATTAATCTCTTATTTACATCATGTCTACACTTTCTTTGTTTTAATGAGAGAGTTCTCAGAGGTGTAGAATTTCAGCAGAACTAAACCGGCACTTGATCATGAACTAACAATGAACAGCTGTATATTTTTATTAACTAACGTTAACAAAGATTTTACAAAGCCATTTACAAACTTGATTTAATTATCAGTGTGAAAAACAAAAGTAACACGGTTATGTGCAAGAACAACAAGTCACTCACGAAATGAAATTGTTTTGCTTACCTTCGACTCTTGCAACAGGAGAAATAAATCGTAGCTCCTCTATCCAAGAGTAGTTCTAATTGTTGCTGCAGTGTTTGTGTGCGCCGCTCTAATTTACCCATTTAAGTAGAACGATGCGTCGCATTAGTTCCGCTTTTGGCGCTCGTGTGTAAAACCATAATTAATTAATTTTTTTTATTTGGTCAGTAGGGGGGGCCACAGGGGTGGCCAAGGACATGTCTACAGGGGCACGGGCCTCCCTTGGCCTCCGTGTAGAACCGCCACTGATGGAAACGGAAAGAAAATAGTGCCGATTAAAACTGAGGTATGATTTTTTTTGTCAGGAGTGTTTTTTGTGATGTAAATTAATCAAGCTTTGAAACGCATATATTTTTTTCACGTAAAAACGCACAGTTTTGAGGCCCCGGAAACTAACCGTGACTACTTTCTTGAAAAACTTCCAGCGGCCAGAACTCTGACCAGGGAGGTGAACGCAGTGTGGGTCAGTGTGTAGACACTAGTGCTGATAAGGATTGAATACAACTTCATGTCTTAAATGCTCGAACTATCCCTTTAATTGGCCAGCAAACTCGCCTGACCTTAACCCCATAGACAAAAGATTCTTAGACAGTGTTGTTAACAGTCATTTATCACTTTATGGTAAATTGCGTTTCACAAAAACTATGGATTGTGCCCTAAGTGTTCTATTTCTAAAGCCCCCCCCCCCCCCTGAAAGCCATTGTGTAATACCCAGACTGCTCATTAGTATCATAAACATTATCA
Source organism: Garra rufa (assembly GCF_049309525.1). Taxonomy (NCBI): domain Eukaryota; kingdom Metazoa; phylum Chordata; class Actinopteri; order Cypriniformes; family Cyprinidae; genus Garra; species Garra rufa. Next base: position 5,260,036 of record NC_133371.1, on the reverse strand, counting down.
TCAAGGCACAATTTGTCATTTGATTTATGGAAGTCACACATTCTTCTCTAAACTATACATATTCTCTACACATATACGTGTCCGTTCAGTAACCTGAACGCTCTGTACTTTTGAAGTATGATGTTTGAATTATCCTCCAGCCATTGACTCATTCCATCTGTTAGAGCTCTTAACGGGAACTGCTGTGTCAGTGGAGCGCTTAAATGACGTGAACGTGACGTTCTGCGAGAGCTTTGGCAGATTTCAGCCCTTGCATACCAGCAAGCTTGCTAGTTTCAGAGTCTGGTTTATGAATCATTCTAACATGGATTATGGTATGTCTGTGTATATTAAACCACAAGGCTTTTGAGAAAGCCTCAAGGACTCAAGGACTTGTATATGGTTTGTATATGCTTCATATGGATTTCATAATCACTGAAGAGGGAATCTGGGGGTTCCATCCATATAGACTAACCTTTTACACACTTGGAGTGAAGTAATGAATAACTCGTCAATGACCAAATATTGCACTCAGTTATAACCATGGAGGTTCTCATAATGTATATCTAGTTCATGCAGTTTTGTTCTTAAAACGTGTTGTTTTTCCCTTACTCAGCAGATTTTTAACTTACTGCCATGTAAATTCTTGTTTCGTTCACACTTTCTTTGAATATGAATAATGCATTTTTAATTTATGTTATGTAATGCATTACAGTATTTAGTATAGTTAAATTCCCTAGTTTTTTGCCATGTGTTTTAAACATTTTGATCACTAGTTTTTTTTTTTTTTTTTCATGCATCTGGCAAATTTGGGATTTTAGGCTTTTTGCTTTTTCATAAAGTGACTAGTGGAAAGAAAACACTCTAAAGACACTGTTAAGTGTTTCTTCTATAGCACTTCAACTATTTGTGTCAATAGATTTCAATTACAATACATATTTTTAAAGGCTGTTTTTGTCAAAATGAGTTTTTTCTTCTGGACTGAGCCATAAACCTCCACTTTACATTTGTATTCCTGTCTATATCCTGAAGGTTTTTACAGAGGGATTTGTTCATATATAATTAGCTTGATTTTATACAACATTTTACTCCCACAAAAATGGTAAAAAAAAAAAGGTTTTCTGTCTGTTCAAAGTTTTTTTCTGAATTATGGAGTAACAAAATTAGACTCAAAATCCCCTCTGTAAAAACATTTGAAATATGTCAAAAAATTTTTACAAGAATTTCGAATCTGACTTGATGCAGTGTTTAGTTTTTTGTACTAGAAATGTATGCAAATTAGTGCATATTTCACTAAATAATGCCTCTTTGCATATTTAAACCTAACATTTTGAAAACTTAATACAAAAAATTATCAATGCAATCAATCATCTGGGTAAGCATAAGGTGATAACTTTTAGTACTTTTTTTTATAGCCTATTCACCTGCAGTGTCTTGCCTTAATGCATTATAGTTTCTAAAGGTGTAGCATTATAATGTATTATAACTGTGGTTACAACTAATCATAAGATCATAAGGTGCATTAAAATAATGTATTAACAATACTTTTATAATGCACTGTATATTAGGCCTTCTGTTAAATGTAAAAAAAAAATGCTTTTCTTACTCTTGTTTCCAGCCAAAATATCAAAAAATTCTTAAATCAAGAAGGATTTTCTAGACGAGTAAAAATTATTTCTTGTGTTTTCTTAGAACAAGCAAAATAATCTGCCAATGGGGTAAGCAAAAAAAAATCTTATTTCAAACAGAAAACTAAAAAAAGATAATTTTTCTTACCCCATTGGCAGATTATTTAGCTTGTTTCAAGCAAAAACGCACTTAATTTTGACTTTTTATGAAAACAAGATAAGCATTTTTACTCGTCTAGAAAATCCTTCTTGATGTAAGAATTTTTAGACATTTTGGCTGGAAACAAGTCAAAAAAATCTAAGTAAGAAAAGCATTTTTGTGTTTGAACGTGAACATGCAAATTAAATGCCACAAACTGGCAGATTCCAGGATATTAAACAGTGACTTTTAAAGTGTTTTTGATCCTTTTTGGAGTTTGATTTTGTTATTTAAAAAAAGAGCAGCATGAACATTCTTCAAATTAAGTTTGTGCTCCAAAGCAAAGCGAAAGTCATGCAGATTTTGAATTGAGCAGATTGAACAGTTTTTATCCTAAGATGTAGTATAATAAGCATGTGGAGTCATCAGATACCGTGCAAAACAGGTGTGGTTGGTTGAAACTGTGCACATAGAGGACATTATATCACAACATTATGTCACACTGGACCAACTGAGGTCTCAGATCACTGATGTCTTCTAATATAAACTGGACTAGCAGTCTAATGAATGTTTAAAACAGCACCTCTAGTGGTTCAAAGTAACAATAAATCTTTGCTAGACAGACATCGCCCTCTTGTGGGTCAGTGCATGTACTTTGATGAAGGTCAATGGCAGAAACCTGCTGGGAAACCAAACAAACATGATGTACTATTGAAGAGACTCCCCTTTGAGGCCCATAAAAAACAGGCCTTCCTCCACCACCCAAAACCCACCCGCCATTAGCACAACATTCACAATCAATGCTCAAAGCGCAAATAAACGCCAGCGAAGATGATGTCATATTCATGTCTTATGTCAAGACAGTGTTTACAACACATTTGTATGGTTGCTAATTTATGCCTGAAGTCAACTGAACAACAGGAGGTCCTAAATAAGATCTGACACGGAAATGTGAACTCCATTACAAACTGAGTATGACAAGACAAACTTTACCAGAGTATCTATGATTTAAAATTCTTGGCCGAAGCTGAAACCAAACAGATTGAAACACTGGGCCGAAGACCAATTACCGAACATGGTTTTGTGTGTTTTTCCCCCATGTATTTTGCCAATTTTTTTCAGCATTCCAAGAATTAAATAGCCAAAATGTGTTTTTTTACAGTTTTGGCTTGCTTTTTAAAGAAAAAAATCTATTACAAAATAACAGTTTAAAAATATTTACTTAACACTGAACATTTTTAACATTCTAGTAGACATTATAGCCTACCAACAAATCACAATTACCTTAAATTAATAAGTTAGTAAAATAATATTCTTTGGTCATTTTTAAGACCCCCTTCTTGAATAAGGCATGTGTTTTTAATGTACAAATAAATGCAGCCTTGCTAAGCAAAGGAGAATGTTATAATAAATGTATTAATAGAGCTGTTGGAATGATTGTTATCATTATTTTTGTCTTACGTTTTATTTTATTTTACAGAACAACAGTAAAATAACAATACTAACATTTATGAATGTTGATTTTTATTTTTGGCGGAATTCCACAAGAAGACCTCAGTCCTACTTTTTGTTAACAGCAGCAGATTTATGAATGAATCTCATCTTGCGGATTTTCCTCGCGCTTTGGATTTTAAACTCTGGCTAAGGAGCTGGTGCAGCGCTGTCAGAATAAATACAATTGGTGTGTCACACCCCCGGACTTTTATGTTGGTTTCTCCCATTTTCCCCCGCAGCTCTGAGTGTTTTGGTTTCTCCCTCATTGTTGTCACCTGGATGTGTAATCAGTCTGTCTATTTAAGGTGTGTGTTTTCCCCTGTATTCTTGTCGGTCTTTAATGTTTCCACTCTGTGTTCCTGTGTCTGCCTGTTTCCCTTTGGATTTATTAAATGTACGTCTTTTATTTACGCCGTTGTTCGTGTGTTCATGCCTGATCTGTGACAGAAAGACCGACCAATACAGTTTATTTTCTTGGCGTGTTCACCTCCGTTTTGTTTCCCGTTCGTTTTTCCCAGTCTTTTTGTTTCCGTAGTGTTTTCCCCATGGAGTCCTTCCTCCGTCCAGAATTCATCCTCCTCCGGCTGAAGCAGGGGGATTTACCGCTCGAGGGTTACACTTTGATGTTCCAGCTCGTAGCTCATACCACCAGCTACCCGGACGACGCGCTCTGTATGTTCTATGATGCAAGCCTCAACGCATCATGCAGAGCGCCGTCGTCCGAGGACGGCCCTCGAGCGGACTTCGCCGCATTTGTGGAGTGGACACTGGCGAGAAACAAACCCTCGTTTCCCACCCGTTTCCAGGAGAACCTCGTCAGTGCCACTCCAGACCCAGAGCCCAGCCAGCCACCCCGACCTGCGGATTATGAGCCCATCGTAGACGGGAAGCCCGAGCCCGGAGCGACAGAGTTATGGAGCGCCGATGGGGTCAAAACTTCCGACCAGGTGCGAGAGCCGGCTACTACATCAGCGACGGTGGAGTGCTTCATGGAGCAAGAGAGGGCTGTAGAGAGCCCCGTCCACTGCACCGCCACTGGGGGTGAGCAAGAGCACAACTCTGGGGACTTAATTGACTGTTTCACGGAAATACCCATCTGCCTGGATTTCCCACCCACCCTCCCTCTTCTGCCTAAGCCTGAATCTCCGCTGGTTCCGCCCAGCCATCCAGAGTCACCGCTGGTTCCGTCCAGCCTTCATGAATCCCCGCTGTCATCTGTCAGTCCCCTTGCTCACCCTCAGCCCACCATCTGTGCGGTGGGTTCGCCGCGGGTCTGCCAGTCTCCATCGGTGTCATGGCTGGAGGATCCCTCACCATCGCCTCCAGCCTCAGAGTCTTGGACTCCGCCTCGGCCCTCCGACCCTGTGGCTCCACCCCGGCTCTCTGCTCCCTCGTCTCCGCCGTCGCCCGTCGGTCCACCAGCTCCACCGGGCTCCATCGTGCCTCCGGCTCCGCCCTGGTCAGTCGTCGCCCCACCTTCGCCTCTGGACTATACTCCTCCGGCTGTGCCTCGTCGCTCCGTCCCACCGGCTCGTCGGACCTCCTCCCTTCCGCGGGCACAGCCTCGGCCCTCTGTCGCTCCGGCTCCGCCGCGGACCTCCGGATCTCCATCTTCGCCTTGGTCGCCAGAGCCTTGGGTTCCGCCTTGGCCCTCCGGATCCGCGGTGTCACCCAAGATCTTCGGCTTTCCGTCTCCGCCTCGGGCTCTCCCACCACCTGCTCTGCCTCCGTCGGTCGGACCCATGGAGTCGTCAGCCTCTCCTCCACCATGGCTCCTCCCTCCATCGGCTCCACCGTGGGATTACATCTTGGCTGCGGCCTGGGTCCCACCTGGCTCCTCCTGCTCCAGCCCCTTCCTGTCACCTCCTTGGCTCCTCCCTCCGTCATCACCTCCATGGACTATTCAGTCACCACCCTGGACTCCATCTTTTGCCCTCCTCCCGGGAGTCCGTCCTCCGCCGAAACCCCCTCCTGAGACTGTTTGCTGTTTCCCATTTGTCGGCGCGAGGACACGCCTTCCGGGAGGGGGAGGTAATGTCACACCCCCGGACTTTTATGTTGGTTTCTCCCATTTTTTTCCCCCGCAGTTCTGAGTGTTTTGGTTTCTCCCTCATTGTTGTCACCTGGATGTTGTAATCAGTCTGTCTATTTAAGGTGTGTGTTTTCCCCTGTATTCTTGTCGGTCTTTAATGTTTCCACTCTGTGTTCCTGTGTCTGCCTGTTTCCCTTTGGATTTATTAAATGTACGTCTTTTATTTACGCCGTTGTTCGTGTGTTCCTGCCTGATCTGTGACATGGTGCATGTATTAGACAACATAACGTTCTGTAGTTTATTTACTAATGGTTGAAGGCCATTTGGTGATTTCAGTCATCATACAGTAACCAGCAACAACCAGCTCCTTCTCTTCTCATGGAAGACATGCGATGCGATACTAAACAGTCTCTCACTATCGGTGCTTGGAATGATTTGTCTTTCTCTGACAGTTTTAAATGCTTCCAGATTGGCCACTTGTTTGCTGCATTAGTGCACACCTCTGTTTGATCACATCACGTAATTGTTCGGTATAACTTATTTGGTCTTTTTGCTTATTTGGCTTTTATTTAAGAGCTTTTTTTTGCTATTTTCGGCTGAATAATTTCAGTTGCTGAACATACGGTGCATCCCTACTATATTCTACTGTTGTTTACCAACTTCAAAAGTGGCGTTGGTGAAGTAATAAGTATCTCAGTAATGTCACATCTCAAACTGTATTCAGAACTGTTAAAATACTGAAGTCAAAGGTTACTGTATCAACATTCACTTTGTTTCTTTTTATTTCTCCCAAGGAATTTTAGGAGAAATATCTGCAACAGGTTACAATGACATTTCAGCAGTTAAATAGCAAAAACACCCTCCATACATATTTGTATACATAATGTTCTTAAAGGGATAGTTCACCCAAAAAAGAAAATCCAATGTTTATCTGCTTACCCCCAGGGCATCCAAGATGTAGGTGACTTTGTTTCTTCAGTAGAACACAAACAAAGATGTTTAACTCAAACCGTTGCAGTCTGTCATATAATGGAAGTCAATGGGATCCACAGCTTTGAGAGTCAAAAAAACATACACAGAACACAAATATGTTGTGGATACAACGGCTACTCAAAATGGTAATTACTTGCGCTTATCCTGACTGTTGCAACTGATTAAAAACTAAAAGATTATGATTGCTTGCGCAAACTCCCAACTTTTGAGCCTGATCGACTGAAGTTATGGTTGCTTGCTCTCCATCATGCGCCGGCTGTTGTGAACACGCTCAGGACAGTTGGACATTGCGGTGGATCAGAGGTAAAAAATGATAGAAATACTGTTCAGTTTCTTGCACGGACCAATCGTTTTGCGTCTTAACACCTCAGTATATCGTCACGAGCCGCAGGGTTTAATTTGGTTTTGTCTGTGTATGTTTTTTTGACTCTCAAAGCCGTGGATCCCATTGACTGCCATTATATGACTGACAGACTGCAACTGTCACAAACGGGACGACTGAGAGTGAGGATCCATTTGCAAGGCTTTATTAGAATAGTCAACGGACAGGAGTAAACGCCAGAAAACAGGAACAACGTAGGTAATCCGGGAAACAGTTCAATACTCAAGCCTTGGTCACAATGGCAGGCAGCAGGAATCAACAACGGGGTACACAGTCCAGAGTCATACACAGATAATCCAACAATGGCGGGCAGCAGGAATCAATAACGGGGTACACAGTCCAGAGTCATACACAGGCAATCCAATCCAGAGAAACACGCTTAGAATAATGACCATGGGAACAATTAGACTTCGCAAGGTGGCTGTGTGTGTGAGTGGCTTAAATGCATTTGGGTAAATGTGAAACAGGTGTTTGCAGCAATCAGATCAGTGGGAAATGAGGAACAGATGTGTGCAGTGATTGGTGCAGTGGCTTATGGGGATTGTAGTCCATGAAGTGTGGTGCAAGAGTTCATGATGACAGGGAAGACCAGATACGTTACATAGCCCCTCCGCAAGGAGCGGCTTCCAGACGCTCTAACCACCTTAACAATCTTGAGGGTGGTGGAGCGGAGGCAGAACAGGGGGAGGGATGGAGGGCCAGGTCCATGTAGTGGTACTGGAACCACGAAATGAGGCGGAGCCGACGGAGGGAGAAGCCATGGAGGAGGAAGGGTTGGCTCCTGCATGGGGCCGACCGACGGAGGTAGAGCCGGTGGAGCCCGAGGCGGAACCGGAGAGTCGATGGTCCTGGGCGACACAGAGGATCCGGAGGGCCAAGGCGGAACCCAAGGCTCTGGCGACCCCGGCGGAGATGGAGGTCCGGAGGTACGCAGCGGAGCCGGAGTGACAGAGGATCGAGGCTGTGCCCACGGGAGGGAGGAGGTCCACAGAGCCGGCAGGACGGAGTGACGAGGCGCAGCCGGAGGAGTAGAGTCCAGAGGCGAAGGTGGGGTGACGACTGACCGGGGCGGAGCCGGAGAGACGATGGAGCCCGGAGGAGCTGTTGGGCCGACGGCCGACAACGGAGACGAGGGAGCACAGAGCCGGGGTGGAGCCGCAGGGTCGGAGGACCGAGGTGGAGTCCAGGACTCTGAGACTGGAGGTGATGGTGAGGGGTCCTTCAGTCTGGACACCGATGGCGACTGGCAGTCCCACGGCAAGTCCTCTGCCACGAAGGTGGGATGGGGGTGAGTAGAGGGACTGTCAGGAGACAGAGGTGGCAGGACTGGAGCAGCAGGGAGGGTGGGTGGGAACAGTCCATGCTTGAGCTCCGTGACCAGAACCGGGCAGACAGGAATCTCAGGACGACTGGATGTAACCAGCGGAGTCTCTGGAAGGCTGGGCGGAACCAGCGGAGTCTCTGGAAGGCAGGGCTGAACCAGCGGAGTCTCTGGAAGGCTGGGCGGAACCAGCGGAGTCTCTGGAAGGCAGGGCTGAATCAGCGGAGTGTCTGGAAGGCTGGGCTGAATCAGCGGAGTCTCTGGAAGGCAGGGCTGAACCAGCGGAGTTTCTGGAAGGCTGGGCGGAACCAGCGGAGTCTCTGGAAGGCAGGGCTGAATCAGCGGAGTGTCTGGAAGGCTGGGCGGAACCAGCGGAATGTCTGGAAGGCTGGGCTGAATCAACGGAGTCTCTGGAAGGCTGGGCGGAACCAGCGGAGTCTCTGGAAGGCTGGGCGGAACCAGCGGAGTCTCTGGAAGGCTGGGCGGAACCAGCGGGGTCTCTGGAAGGCAGGGCTGAATCAGCGGAGTGTCTGGAAGGCAGGGATGAACCAGCGGAGTCTCTGGAAGGCTTGGCAGAACCAGCGGAGTCTCTGGAAGGCAGGGCGGAACCAGCGGAGTCTCTGGAAGGCTGGGCGGAACCAGCGGAGTCTCTGGAAGGCAGGGCTGAACCAGCGGAGTGTCTGGAAGGCAGGGCTGAACCAGCGGAGTGGAGCGGAGCTCTTGTGAAGCGGGCTCTGGACGACGCTCTTGTGAAGCGGGCTCTGGACGACGCTCTTGAGGAGCGGGCTCTGGAGAACTGGACGACCCCAGCGGAGATTCAGGAGGGCTGGGCGTCTCCAGCGGAGACTCTGGAAGAGCAGGCTCTGAGCGAGCGGTCACTGGAGGGCGCTCTGGCGGCGCAGTCACTGGAGGGCGCTCTGGCGGCGCAGTCACTGGAGGGCGCTCTGGCGGCGCAGTCACTGGAGGGCGCTCTGGCGGCGCAGTCACTGGAGGGCGCTCTGGCGGCGCAGTCACTGGAGGGCTGGTTGGGAGACCAGCTGCTCGAGCCGACAGCAGCGGTGGGTCCTCCACGCTAGAAATTAACCTTTGCCACCCCGTGGTAAAGTGTGGCTGCTGTGGTTCTGGGCTAGCAGACCTCTTGTGCTGTGGCTCGAAGCTAGCAGACATCTTGTACTGTGGCCCTTCTAGAACCTCCACAGTAAGCGGAGAGCCACATAACAATAGTGCATAGTCCATTACGTCCCTTAGTGGACATCTGAATTCCCCTCCTGGCAACATTGACTTAGTTGGCTCATTAAGTCCCCGGCGGAATAAGTCCTTCAGCCACACTTCATCATAAAAGGGTACTTGGAGAGAAAACTTACGGAACTGGAGTATATAATCCTCAATGGGGAGGTCTTCCTGTCGGAGGAGCAGAAGTTGGTCGACTGGGTCCATGATGATGCTGGGGGTGAAACAAAGCCGCTGGATCCTGGTTTGGCGAAGTCTTCTGTCACAAACGGGACGACTGAGAGTGAGGATCCATTTGCAAGGCTTTATTAGAATAGTCAACGGACAGGAGTAAACGCCAGAAAACAGGAACAACGTAGGTAATCCGGGAAACAGTTCAATACTCAAGCCTTGGTCACAATGGCAGGCAGCAGGAATCAACAACGGGGTACACAGTCCAGAGTCATACACAGATAATCCAACAATGGCGGGCAGCAGGAATCAATAACGGGGTACACAGTCCAGAGTCATACACAGGCAATCCAATCCAGAGAAACACGCTTAGAATAATGACCATGGGAACAATTAGACTTCGCAAGGTGGCTGTGTGTGTGAGTGGCTTAAATGCATTTGGGTAAATGTGAAACAGGTGTTTGCAGCAATCAGATCAGTGGGAAATGAGGAACAGATGTGTGCAGTGATTGGTGCAGTGGCTTATGGGGATTGTAGTCCATGAAGTGTGGTGCAAGAGTTCATGATGACAGGGAAGACCAGATACGTTACAGCAACGGTTTGAGTTAAAAATCATCATTTGTGTTCTACTGAAGAAACAAAGTCACCTACATCTTGGATGCCCTGGGGGAAAGCAGATAAACATACAATTTTGATTTTGGGGTGAGCTATCTCTTTAATTCTTTAAACCTGTCTCTCTCAAAACTCCAAAGAACCATCATTACTCATCATTTATCATTGCTGCCTATTTATGCTGTTATTTCACACAGTATTATACACAAAAAAGGCATAGAAAAAAAACAATACAATGTCTAAGAGACATTATGTTTGTGTGACATTTGATTCATAAATTAAATTGAACTGGCCACAAACAACAGTATTTAACTAAATTATAAATCAGTGAAATGTAACTCTCAGGCAGCAAAGGAATTTCATTAGTCCAACATTTTATGTGAAAAGACAAGAATAGTTGCATAATTAATTACACAATAATACACAAATGTGACCCTGGACAACAAAACCAGTCTTAAGGGTACATTTTTTGAAATTGAGATTTAAACATTGCCTAAAAGCTGAATAAATAAGCTTTCCATTGATGTATGGACTGTTATGATAGGACAATATTTAAAAATCTGGAATCTGAAGGTGCAAAATACTGAGATAATCGTCTATAAAGTTGTCCAAATGAAGTACTTAGCAATGCATATTGCTATTTAAAAATTACATTTTGATATATTTACAGTAAGAAATTTACAAAATATCTTCATGGAACATGATCTTTACTTAATATCCTAAAGATTTTTGGCATAAAAGAAAAATTGTAAATGTTGACCTATACAATGTATTTTTAGCTATTGCTACAAATATACCAGTGCAACTTAAAACTGGTTTTGTGGTCCAGGGTCACAAATATATCCATGTTATGTAGAACAGACATTTCTGTCAGAACCCCTTGAGCCATGTAAACATGCCACCAAAATCTTACACTTAAACTTTATGTGAATTAAATTTATTTAGGGCAAGCTACTGCAGGTGAATAGGGTAAAAAAAAAAAAACTAATAGTTATCACCTTACTTACCCAGTTGATTGATTACTTTGATAATTGCAAACATTTTTTGTATTACAAGTTTTCTAAAATGTTAGGTTTAAATATGCAAATGAGGCATTGTTTAATGAAATATGCACTAATTTGCATACATTTCTAGTACAAAAATCAAAACACTGGATGAAGTCAGTTTCAAAATTCTTGTTTAATTTATTTGACATATTAGAGTCCAAACATTTTACAGAGGGGATTTTGGGTATCTCATTTCGTCACTCCATAATTCAGAAAACCGTGTATTTTTTTTTTTTACCATTTTTGGGGGAATAAAATGTATGAAATCAAGCAAATTATATATGAACAAATCCCTCTGTAAAAACCTTTAGGATATAGACAGGAATAAAAATGTAAAGTTTAGTGTGTAAGTGCTACTGAAGTGGAGATTTATGACTCATGTTGAAAAACTAATTTTGAGAAAACGGGCTTTAAAAATATGGATTGTAATTGAAATCTATTGACACAAATAGATAAAGTGCTTTTGGGTGTTTTCTTTCCACTAGTCTAAAAAAAACTTTATTAAACACCAAAAAGCCCAAAATTTCAAACTCGATAGGTTCATGAAAAAAGGTTTTTGCCTGCAGTGTCTCCCCTTAAATGTATTTAATTTCTATTCTGCTTCTTTAAATTCAAATTTAATTGCAATTCTGCATTAATCTCCAGAATCTTCCGCAGCATTCCAGTCCCTCAAGACCTCCTTCATGCAAGCTCCACTCCTGACTCACCCTGACCCAGATCTCCCTTTCGTGGTGGAGGTGGACGCATCCACTACCGGCGTCGGAGCTGTCTTATCACAACACAACGGTACTCCTCCCCATGCGCCTACTTCTCTCGGAAGCTCAGCCCAGCGGAGAGGAACTACGACATCGGCAACCGCGAGTCACTGGCTATCAAGCTCGCTCTGGAGGAGTGGCGACATTGGCTGGAGGGAGCTCTACACCCGTTCCAGGTCATAACGGATCATAAAAACGTACAATATCTTCGAGACGCCAAGAGGCTCTGTCCACGACAAGCATGTTGGGCCTTATTCTTTTCCCGGTTCCACTTCAAAATAACCTACCGTCCAGGCTCCAAAAATGTCCGAGCAGATGCTCTCTCTCGAATCCATGAAACCCAAGAATCCCCGGAAACGTCCACACCTATACTTCCAAGAAACATTATCATCTGCCCCATAAACTGGTCCAATCCTCCAGCCGTCGCCACTCCAGCAACCAGATCTCCGCCGGGCTGTCCACCAGATCGTCAATTCATCCCTCGGGAACAACGGGTAGATCTTATCCACTCTACGCACACATCCCTGGGCACTGGACATCCAGGGGCCAACAACACCCTCTCGCTGCTTTCAGAGCGCTTCTGGTGGCCTGACATGGCAAGGAATGTGAGGCGATATGTCCGAGGCTGCAAGGAATGTGCCATCTCGAAGAGTCCACGACATTTACCTGCGGGAGAGCTCCATCCCTTGCCCGTCCCGAACCGTCCCTGGTCACACCTAGGAGTGGACTTCATGACCGATCTCCCCCCTTCCGATGGGAACACTTGTATTCTAGTCATTGTTGATCGTTTTTCCAAGTTCTACCGACTTCTGCCTCTGAAGGGTCTCCCTACTGCCCTGGAGACCGCTGAAAAGTTATTTAACCACGTGTTCAGATACTACGGTATCCCTGAAGACATAGTATCGGATAGAGGACCCCAATTCATTTCCAGAGTCTGGAAGGCCTTTTTTCAGCTCCTAGGTGTGACCGTAAGCCTCTCATCGGGATACCACCCTCAGACAAATGGACAGACCGAGAGGAAAATCCAAGAGGTGGGACGGTTCCTTCGGACCTTCTGTCATGGTCACCAGGACTCCTGGAACCAGTTTCTGGGCTGGGCAGAGTATGCCCAGAATTCACTGCGGCAACCCACTCACTACAGGACTCACACCATTCCAGTGTGTGCTAGGCTACCAACCGCCACTCTTCCCCTGGAATGGTGAACCATCACAGGTGCCCGCAGTGGATCACTGGTTCCGGGAGAGCGAGAGAGTCTGGGACGAGGCTCACCACCATCTCCAAAGGGCAGTGCGCAGAACCAAGGTCGTCGCCGATCGCAGGAGGATTCCAGGTCCCACTTATGCTCTTGGTCAGAAGGTCTGGCTGTCCACTAGAGATATTCGTCTGCGCCTGCCCTCGAAGAAACTGAGTCCCAGATTTGTTGGCCCCTTCACCATCTTGGAACAGGTCAACCCCGTCACCTACAAACTCCAGCTTCCACCTCAATACAGGATTCACCCCACATTCCACGTCTCACTTTTGAAACCTTTTCACCCTCCTGTTCTTCCCTCCACAGAACCTGGCCACGAAGAGGAACCCCCTCCCCCCTTGGTCCTGGAGGAAGGTTCCATATACTCTGTTCGGGAGATCCTGCAGTCCCGACGTCGCGGTGGGGTCTTGGAATATCTAGTAGACTGGGAAGGATACGGACCAGAAGAGAGATCATGGGTACCTAGAGATGACATACTAGATCCTGCCCTTCTGGAGGATTTCCACAACACTCATCCTGACTTTCCAGCACCTCGGGGACGAGGTAGACCACCGCGACGTCGGAGATCTCGGCCCTCAGGAGCGGGCCCTGGGGAGGGGGGTAATGTCACGGATTGGCCAGGTTCTTCCACCTCCCTCACACAGCGATCACTCTCACCTGAATTCTAAAGACACACACTTGCACGCAATCAACCCCAGCACATTTAAGCACACCACACACAGCCATCAGTGTCCGGGCTCATTAGTTCGAAAGCGGACTCATCGTGCAACTCTGCCAAAGTTCACGAAACCTACCTTGCTACTTACCTGTGACTACTTACCTGTATATCTGCTCTGTTCCACTCTGTCTGTAGAATCGGCCGCTTCCAGTCTCCAGTGTGTGTGTGTGCCATAAGTCTGCATCTCGTCACCGCCGGCGTGCGTGTGTATCTTCACTCGAAGTCCTCCTCTCATCGTTCCTGCAAAAAAGGAAATCATCCTAAATCAACCTTCCGATCCATCCAAGATTCAATACTCATCTATACAGCTCTACTTACCCGGCTCTGCACGTCATCCTCTTCATTGCTCTGCTGTTTATAAATAAACCTTATTATCTCTCACTTACCTCTCTCGTCGGTCTGCTTCCTTAACACCCTGATGGAAAACTATACTCATTCCAAACATTAAAAATGCATTTAATTGTTAAAAGATTTCAATAAGCAAAATCTCAAATATAGCACATCTCAAATACAATGTAATACAGTAAAAGAGACAATTGCATACAGTGTGTAATGTAATGTAATTGTGCCACAGCAACCATCAGGCATGCGCAGCTCCAAACCTCCCTCTCTCTCTCTTTCTCTCTCTCTCTCATTCTCACTCTCTCGTCTGTGCCATCATATAATAACAGTGCTCTGAAAAGCCCATTCTCACCATAGCAACCTCAGATGAACATAAAACACTTGATGAACGATATCACAGGGGGTGGAAAGACCGGACTTGCGTGTTATGTCACCCTGAGAAATCTATTCAACAGCACACTGGAGAGAAGCAAGACATCATGGAGTAACTGGCACTCACAGGTAACTTCTGTCTCCTTTCCAGTCAACTCAGTTGGACGGATCCACACATTGAAAAGCAAATCTCTGGTAATGTGTGTTCGTGCAAATGCTCATTTAAATTCACAAGAAATTATGCAAGTTATCTTATGAACTGATAAGTGTTTGTGGTGCCATTTAAAATAGCAGTTTAATAGCTGTTACTAAGAACTATGACTCAAATAATTTCATTGTAAAAGCTCTATATTTTAAATGTCTAGTTGTTAATCTTCATCAGCAGCAGTGTATCTGTGCGGTTGCGTTTTAAAAGATATTTTGCCTTGATAAATGGCAAGGGCAGGAGCCAGTTGTCCGCCCACATAATCCCGAACTCCCACGACATGACAGGCCGTGAACGCCTCCAGATCTCCTGTGGCTCATAGCTTGACGTGGAACACGCTTTCACACTAAGAATAACACTTACGCTGTAATCTTTTTAAACTACATCTCTTTTTTATCTGTCACATACTTAGAGTTGCAAATCTACATTGCTTTCTTTCTTCTGAGGAACATAAAAGAAGATTATTTTGAGAAATGTATTTTTTGCTCATACAATGGATGTCAGTGGTTACTAAAAACAACACACCACAATCCACAATTAAAGAAAGTCATAAGTGAGTAAAGGTTGATGGAATTGACATTTTTGGGTGAACAAAAAAATTGTAGCAACTTTTATTTTAAACAAACTTTAAAATAAATACTTTTTCAAACAAGGCGAGAGACTGCAGGTGAATAGGTTAAAAAAATTAACTAATAGCTATCACCTTACTTACTCAGATGACTGATTACATTGATAACTGCAAACATTTTTTGTATTACAAGTTTTCGAAAATGTTAGGTTTAAATATGGAAATGATAAATTATTTAATGAAATATGTGATAATTTGCATACATTTCTAGTACAAAAATCTAAACACTGGATCAAGTCAGTTTTAAAATTCTTGTTTAATTTTTTTTTTTTTTTTTTTTTGACATATTAGAGTCAAATGTTTTTACAGAGGGGATCTCATTTTGTCTCCATAATTCAGAAAAAAAACTTCTTTTTTTTTAAACCAACAGAAAACCATGCATTTTTTAGTAAAAGTAAAATGTTGTATAAAATCAAGCTAATTGTATATGAACAAATCCCTCTGTAAAAATCTTCAAGATATAGACAGGAATAAAAATGTAAAGTGTGGTGTGTGTAAGTGCTACTGAAGTGGAGATTTATGGCTCAATGTAGGAGAAAAACTCATTTTGAGAAAACGGCCTTTATGCATTGTAATTGAAATCTATTGACAAAAATAGATAAAGTGCTATAAAAGAAACACCTAACAGTGTATTTTAGATGTTTTCTTTCCACTAGTCTAAAAAAACACTTTATTGAGAAAGCAAAAAGCCCAAAATCTCAAACTTGACAGGTGCATGAAAAAACAGCATTGTATTAAACTTTGTCTCAGATGGTGTGGCATATTGCGGAGAGATTTAGAATTAAAAACCCTATAGACTTAATAATATCACTAAAATGTTTTCCATGTGTAAGTCCTCTATAAATGACAGACTGCCAGTAAAGTTAATGAAAACCTCTAAAATAGTAATTGCAGCCGTTGTTACCATGACAACCGTGTCTCCAGATGGAATTACAGCAGGAAGACAGATCAAAAGAGTCTTTGAAAACATGCACTGATCTCTGTTGAAATTTTGGAACTTTATTAGTTACGTAAGCGCTCCAGTGATTTACACAAACTGGAAATTGATCATACTTTAAATGTAGGTCCAATTTAGTGATGTAACCAAACTGGCTCAGAGTTTTCTAACTTCTGTAAACTTTTACCACCCCCTGGTGGAATGAGTATATAGTTATTAAAAACTTTCATTTTTTTTTTTTTTTTTTTTACAACTGTACATACTCTTTTAGTTCAGTGTGATCCTTCCTAATGAGCAATGAAAATAAAATAAATACTTTATTTGTTTTTTGTTTTTGCTAACTTCACACCATGACCTTTTTCCTCCACAGACTATTCTCCAGTCATGGCCCACGCAGGCCCAGAGGTGCACTGGAGGTGGTTGGAGCTCCATGACTCGGTGTCTATGGGGTCGGTGGAGAGGAAGGTCCGGACGGCTGCAGGAACCAGACAGTGGAGGATCCACCGTCGACCCAAACCCAAACACTCTCTCCTGGACGAGCGCAGGCTGCATTACGCTGCTTGGGAGGGATGTCTGGACCAAGTCAAGGCCATGCTGGAAGACGGCGTGCCTGCTAACTGCCAGTTAGTGATTTATAACCTTGCAGGAACAGTTCATTAATAAAAAATAAAAAAACTGCCATTATATTCATGTCATTCCAAACACGTATACTGCACATTTTTTGAATGATTATGGGTGCATTTACTGAATGAAGTTATTTCTTAGTAGGCTATGAAGACTCTTGACTAAAGGTATGCCTTTTTCACACATGTACCCCTAACTTTACCTTAGGAAGTTGCTTAAGGTATACGTTCTCACATGTGGCGCTGTCCAAGGTGGTGGTGCTGAATCGATTGCATTGATCAGGATTCAGGGGATCTTAAAAAAATAATCCAGACTGCAAACTAAATCCAATTCTGGATGTTTTATATGTAGATCTGTCTATAATGGTTGATAAATGATCATTAAAGGGATAGTTCACTCAAAAATGAAAATTGTATGGTTATCTGCTTACCCCCAGGGCATCCAAGATGTAGGTGACTTTGTTTCTTCAGTAGAACACAAATGACGATTTTTAACTCAAACCGTTGCAGTCTGTCAGTCATATAATGGAAGTCAATGGTTACCAAATCTTTAAGAGTTAAAAAAACATACACAGACAAAACCAAATTATACATTGAGGTCTTAAGACACAAAACGATTGGTCTGTGCAAAAAACTGAACAGTATTTATATCATTATTTACCTCTGATTCACTGCAGCATTCTTCTGTCCAGACTGCGTTCACCCAGATACTGCCCTCCAAAGGCAAAGCGCAGTAACTACACATTTGGTCAAAATTGAGTTAAGGCTTAAAATGGACTTTGTGACAACTGTTTTGTCTTGTGGCAAAGTCTTCTGGTTCAATTTTGTCCCGTTTCATGTTTGACTAGCAGTTGTAAAAACTTTAAAGGCATTTTTCTCAGTTTCAGTGTTCGCGTAGATGCTGCACTTTGCCTTTGGAGGGCAGGATAGATGCATACGCAAAAGCGGTCTATAATGCGTATATGTCACTCATTGTTTACATAGTGCATATTGGCCTCTCAAAATGGTAATTACTTGTGCTTATCCTGATTCTGGCAACTGATTAAAAACTAAAAGATTACGTTTCCTTATGCGAACTCATCTGGGAGTGTTGACTTTTCACTGACTACATTACCAGATCATGTTATTGCGTCACACGCCGGCTGTTGTGAACGTGCTCAGGACAGTTGGACATTGCGGTGAATCAGAGGTAAATAATGATATAAATACTGTTCAGTTTTTTGCACAGACTGATCATTTTGTGTCTTCAGACCTAAATGTATCGTCACAAGCCGTAGTGTTTAATTTGGTTTGGTCTGTGTATGTTTTTTTTTTTTTTTTTGTCTTAAAGATTTGGTAACCGTTGACTTAACGGTTTGAGTTAAAAATCTTTGTTTGTGTTCTACTGAAGAAACAAAGTCACCTACATCTTAGATGCCCTGGGGGTAAGCAGATAAAAATCTAATTTTCATTTTTGGGTGAACTATCCCTTTAAACTTAGTTTAAAGCCTTAAAATATATATATTCATCATATAAAGGGATAATATCTCTTCGCCTAGACGTAAATCAGTTTAGCTCATTTCATATAGATTCATTTTACGAAGACTTTTTTACCTTTTTGGAACTTTTTGGTTGACTTTGGCTACACTTTCAATAGGGGAACAGAAACCTATCAGGTTTCATTAAAGGGGTCATCAGATGCCCATTTTCCACAAGTTGATATGGTTCTTAATGAAAAGACTATAACATACTTAGGTTAAAATTTCAAACATAGACGCATTTAAGCAGATCAGAGGCGCATGCCCTTCAAAAACAATGGTGGACTGTTTACAACTCACTCAGGGCAGGTCTAAGGTGAGACGGCCGTGTCAATCGATAGTTGTGGGAGGGGCCTTTGTAGATCTACGTAATTCTGCCAGGAACCTCAGAAAAGCTTGATCTGAGAAAGTGATTATTATTAGGGATTTTAAAAAAGGTGGATATTTATCATTATAGAGTGGTTGTGTACACACACTGCCAACACACATTTATGTTCAAAGAACATGTAAAAGTGTATTTTGCATACGATTAAAGTAAATTGTGGTTCGAAGATTAACCAAAGTTTTATGTGTTTGGAATGACACGAGGCTGTGTAAATAATGACTAAATTTTTATATTTGGACCAACTATTTGATTACATTTTTACATTTAAATATAAATTAAACTTCTTGTTTCCAGCCAAAATATCAAAAAAATCTTAAATCAAAAAGGATTTTCTAGACAAGTAAAAAAAAATCTTGTTTTTTAAAAAAAGTCAAAATTAAATTAGTTTTTACCTAGAACAAGAAAATAATCTGCCAATGGGGTATGCAAAAAAATCTAATTTCAAACAGAAAAAAAAATTATTTTTCTTACCCCATTGGCAGATTATTTTGCTTGTTTCAAGCAAAAACACTTAATGTTGGCTTGTTTTTTCTGAAAACAAGAAAATATTTTTACTTGTCTAGAAAATCCTTCTTGATTTAAGAATGTTTAGATATTTTAGCTGGAAACAAGACAAAAAAAATCTAAGTAAGAAAAGCATTTTTTTGCAGTGTAGAAAAAAATATTTTAACTTTAATATGACAAGTTACACTTACCACTTTTTTGTTAACATTTTTTTGCTATATTGTTGTTTATGTTGCACTTTTTTCATTATTATGCCTCAGTGAAATAAGTATTTGTGTCACACGTTAGTAACATAAGGCACCAGTGTAAAAATAGTAACGTCTAATACCATAAAAAGGTTGTTGTGTTATTCCCAAAATAAATATATAGACATATTTTTGCTGACTGTGCTATTTTGCACTTCCAGGGACCCGTATGGTTGGACAGCTGTCCACCACGCCTCTTTCAAGGGTCATCTCATGCTGATCAAGTTCCTGTTGCAAACTGGCCAAGTGGAGGTAAATAGCCAGGACTTCTTCAACTGCACTCCCTTGCACCGCTCCTGCAGTGGAGGAAACCCCGAGACCACAGACTTCCTCCTCCAGAAGGGGGCGTCACATTCAGCACGGTCCAGCTCCGGCCAGACGCCCCTTCACTTGGCTGCAGCCAGCGGACACCTGGGCACGGCTCGGGTTCTGCTCCAGCACTTGGCCTCACCGAACCCCCAGGACTTTCATAAGTGGACACCCCTGCACTGGGCAATTTTTGGAGGCTGGGGGGATGTGGCAGAACTCCTGCTAGATAATGGGGCAGACGTGGAGGGAGGAAAAGGTGTGGGCATGAGCCCTCTGCAGTTGGCGGTGTTGGTGGGGAATGAGGCGGGGGTGAGGCTACTGCTCCACCGAGGTGCAGATGCCAATATGAGGGGTCCTAACGGCCGCACAGCTATGCACCTTTGTGCCTGCTCTGGAGACAAGAAGGTGATTGAATATGAGCTGATCAGCTTTAAACATACTAACATGTAAAACAACCAACCATCGTTTGTTTGGTTTAGGAGCATAAACAATATAAAAAAGATTATACCCCAATAATTGACTGTTGTAGAAAAAAGCAAAAAAGCAAAAATTACAGTTATTACTACCTTCAAAGATTTGATTTTCATTAAACTGGCAAGTCTTAAAGTTTTATTCTAAGAATGGCTTGTAATATCAACCTGGTAACTTTTACACTGCCAAAAATGCTTTTCTTAGTTAGATTTTTTGTCTTGTTTCCAGCCAAAATATCTACAAATTCTTAAATCAAGAAGGATTTTCTAGATGAGTAAAAATTATTGTCAAGTCAAAATTAAGTGTGTTTTGCTTGAAACAAGCAAAATAATCTGCCAATGGGGTAAGAAAAATAATCTTGTTTTCTGTTTGAAATAAGATTTTTTATTTTATTTATTTATTTATTTTTTTTCTGAAAACAAGAAAATAATTTTTACTTCTTGATTTAAGAATTTTTTTATATTTTGGCTGGAAACCAAACAAAAAATATAAGAAAAAAAGCATTTTTTTGCAGTGTAAACATGGTTTAAAGCAGTTTAAGAAGTTGCAATGCAACTCTAGGTTTTCACAAATGCTTTAGAATGTGCAAGATGCAGTCAATTAATACCATTTCTTATATCAGTCAATTGAAAATTATGGTTTCTAGTTTAAACCTGTTCTGTTTAGTTTGCAAATAACACTTCCCATAGAAAAAAATGTAAATATTCAAGTCTTTTTAAGTCTTTATTTTTATTAAAACCTGTTAACTGTCACCATCCCGTATACAGGATGCCTAAATATACTTCACTAAATTACAATTAAATCCTAATGTAATCATGACAAACTATATATCACTGGAAAGGTTTAAGACTCCTAAATAGATATTTTACCTTTTTTTTGTTACAAATTATGTAGGAACAATGTTAGATTAATTTATGACAAGAGTGCACCAAGAGTCTATTACAAATCTACATCATAACAGGAGTTCTGACCTCTGTCACAAAAAGTCTTTATTCCGTTGCCTTTTTGCCTATCACATGTTTTAGTAATCAACATAATTTATATACCATTTGAAAGCTTAAAATCTTAAAATTCTTCCTGTAAAAAATCCTTTGGAAATCAGATATTGCGTTATCATAGAAATAGCACTTCAAAATCTTTTAGCGGTCTCCTCCCCCTTAGCGGGGGTGTCATATTACAAAATGTATTA
Organism: Garra rufa; assembly: GCF_049309525.1. Lineage (NCBI taxonomy): Eukaryota > Metazoa > Chordata > Actinopteri > Cypriniformes > Cyprinidae > Garra > Garra rufa. The sequence continues at coordinate 5,238,560 of NC_133371.1, read as the reverse complement.
CGATCTTTTAGAATCAAAACTTTTTTATTTTGTGATAGATGTAATATTAAGAGAGAAATTGATAGATTTGGGACAGAAATTCATAAAAAAATTCAATACAGTTTGGGTGGCCACTGTGGCTTTTTCTGGTATAACGCCTAAACAAAATTGCATATGAACCTCAATTTTTTTTATATCAACTTCAAATTTGGAACACAACTAGACATATTATTTATTTTAGGTATAATATAAGAAAAAATAGTACAATACATTTTCTTTACAGTAAATTTAAACTGCTACTAAATTTAGACTTCACTAATCTGCTAATTGACTTCTTTAAAAAGAGACCAACCTTAGGTCTGTATTTAAAAGCGCTTATGAATTATAATAATTTAAGTTTGGATAGTGCACTCTCGTGAATTTTTCAAAAATAGGGATGACAGTAAAGGGGTTAAGTAAATCTTTATCTTAAGTTAAAATTCTAGTTTTATATTATAGCTAAGCTTTTATTTATGGTGAAATTGTAAAAATCCCCCCAAAATATTATGTTGACCTACATTATGAAACATTTTGGCTTGTGTCTAAAGAAAATATATTAAGTGTGTGTTTATAATCAATAATCTGTATGAACTGTATAAACATAGTATGAATGTTTTGTCATTTTAAAAAAAATGTTTTTGATTAATATGAACTTACAATTTAAGGTTTGAGCCAAACCATACATATAACATTTTGGGGGAAAAAAAACAAGCTTTTTTTCAGTTAAGTACTACTACAGTTTGTTAATTCAATGTTGGATATTTAGACATATACAAATAAAAATACCACGGTTGCCCATAACATGGATGGGCAAAACATCACAGTTACTAACTGTTTTTAGGAAAAATGTTAAAAACTCAATTACGTTTGTGGCTGTACTGTAAAAAAAAAAACTAAAAAACACAATTTGTTGAGTAAACTTAACATAGTTTGTTACCCTGCTGCCAGTCAGCTTAAATAAGTATAGTCAACTTGAAATGTTAAGTTGTACTAAGAGACAACTTAGATATTTGAGTTGACGTAACAAAAAAAATGGTTTGTTAAACTTAAAAGCTGGGTAAGCTACCTGGCTGCCTTAAAATTTTAAGTTGAATGAACTCAAATATCAAAGTTGACTAAACTTTTCTGCATTTACTGAACTTAAAGTTATAATGCCTTATAACTTTAAGTTCAGGAAACTCAGAAAAGTTTAAGTAACAAATTATTTAAAGTGTGGAAAATTGGCTAGTGAGATGCCGCTTGATGACATGTAAAATGATACATGAAACTGTTAGATGGTTTAAAACAAGATTAAATAATGTAATGCTATCCAATGTTATCCAGCACTGATCATGTGATGCTGAAATGAAACAATCTGTAGACATAAAGTGTCCTATAAACACCTCAATGCATTTGTTTCCAATCAACCCCATTACCACAGCCTAACTTGCATTTGCCAAGACTCTAAATTCAAGGTCTTGCTGCCCTTTTGGCTACGTTCTGTCAGAGTCAAGCCAAATGCATGCTGTGAAACAGATGGCATTTGTGTGGGTGAAGGGCAGTGTGCTGTTCCTGTCTCCTTAGCACCAATTGATCTTTCTTTTACTCTCTGTTTTCCTTCCTCCGTCGTCTGTCTCGTTTAACCCTCTGGTGCTCTTCGTTTAGCAGTCACACGTGTGCTCTTCGCGGTCAGAAGTGACCGGACACCTGTAACGCATCCTGTAATTTTTTCAGTAAAACCATTCCAATTCATTTTTGTTTAATAATATTTTTTCTTTTTTCTTTTGAATTTTGAGAGGGTTTGGTGGTAATAATGAATATTTATGCTGTAATTAATATCCATTTTTTGCCATTGAGAATAATAAAAAATTTTAATTTAATTTTTTTTTTTATTTTTTTTTAATGAATGCAGTATTTCAGGTTGAAATAGAGACTCAGCCATTCAACACTAATTTTTGAAGGCAGATTAGCGCCATCTGTTGGTAAAAAACGAGAAAAACATCTGCAATGGCAGGTGTAACTTGATGCCTGTATAGTAAGCTACAAAGCAGCTTGTGAATTGCCTAGTTGTTTTTAGACAATTGATTCAGCATTTTTATTAGGTGGAATAGTTGAACATACATTTAAACAATCTCAAAGACTATTTATTATCCAGTTTGGGATAGTTTTTTGTTTTAAATATGATTTGAAGTGTTATTTTTTTGTATATGCAAGAGAGTGTGTGTCTTTTGCACTCTGGATATGTAATTTTTTTATACATATATTTTTATTTTATTTTACATCTTCTCAATTTGCTGTGTTTCAGTTCATTTGTGCATGTGTGTGTGGATGTGTCAGAAAGAGACAGAAAAATTCTGTATATTTTTGTATTTTTGTCGATTTCCCATTCATTTCCTGATGTCGGTCATTTTTGACCAAAGAGCACAAGTTTTCTTTTTTTTTTTTTGGAATCGTGCCCTCATTTTTTATGTGTGTCCATAAAAGTCACTGAATTTGGTAGTGTTCTCATGAAGCTGTGATTTAAAAAAAAAAATCAAAACCGTTTTGGTCAAAAGTGACCGAATAGAGGTGAGTATATTAGTGTGTGTGTGTGTGTGTGTGTGTGTGTGTGTGTGTGTGTGTGTGTGTGTGTCTGTCTGTGAATGGGTGTGTTTTAGAGTGTCACCCCTTCATTGCTGTGTACTTTTTTCAGCATTGTGGAGGATTTGTAGATTGTACACACAAAAATTCTCTGAATATTTGTATTTTTGTCAATTTCCCATTCATTTCCAATGGTCGGTCATTTTAGACCGAAGAGCACAAGTTTTTATTTTATTATTAGTTTTTTTTAATCGTGCCCTAATTTTTTTATGTGTGTTCACATTCCAAATGCCATAAAAGTCAATGAATTTGGTACTGTTCTGTTGAAGCTGTGATTTTTTGAAAAATTCTAAACCGAAAATGTTTTGGTCAAAAGTGACCGAATAGAGGTGTGTATATTAATGTGTGTGTGTGTGTGTGCGTGTGTGTGTGAATGGGTGTGTTTATGAATGGGTGTGTTTTAGAGTGTCACCCCTTCACTGCTGTGTACTTTTTTTCAGCATTGTGGAGGATTTGTAGATTGTACACACAAAAATTCTCTGAATATTTGTATTTTTGTCGATTTCCCATTCATTTCCTATGGTCGGTCATTTTAGACCGAAGAGCACAAGTGTGACTATTTTTTTTACGACCACTTAGCCTGCTTGAATCATGCCCTCAATTTTTTTTTGTGTTGACATTCCAAATGGCATAAAAGTCACCGAGTTTCATGTCATTCCGATTAAGCAGTGATTTTTAAAAATTCTAAACAGAAAATTTTTCGGTCAGAAGTGACCGAAGAGCACCAGAGGGTTAAACCGTATCTTCTTCTTCCCTATAGATCCTCCAGCAGCTGTTAACAGGAGGGGCTAAGGTTGATGTCAGGGATGGGGATGTGGCGTCTCCTCTGCATCTGGCTGCCCGCAGCGGCTCCAGGGCTGTGGTGCACTTGTTGATTCTGAATGGAGCTGGACTTGAGGACAAGGACAACCTCAAAATGACCCCACTGCACTACTCAACGCTCAGGGACAATGTTGAGGCTGCCAAACTTTTGCTGCACTATGGGGCAGATGTGAATTCTGTGGAGCGGCTCGGACAGACACCTTTGCACTTGGGTTCTGAGAGGGGTCACTGCAAGGTGTGTTGATTCTGTGTCATTTTTATGTTTTCCATAAGTTTATACTCTACACTAAAAAAATTTAAAGGGGTCATCGGATGCAAATCTAACTTTTACATGTAGTTTGAACATAAATGTGTGCTGGCAGTTTGTGAACACCCAGTGGTATTTTTTAATCTTTAAAAGTAATATCCCCTTTTTAAAATCAGGTCATTCTCAGCTTCTTGTCGTTGTGATGTCACATGGACAGAGGCCACTCCCACGATAGTTGATTGACATGAGCGCCTTACCTTAGCTCCGCCCTCACTGAGCTGAAACAGTCCGACTCCAATCTCCATTGTGTGACTCAGGTGCAGAGGAAGACAAGAATGTCTCAGATTGAGCGATTGAGGTGTTCTGTTGTTGGATGTAATAATGAACATAGCAGTAGTCATTTACTCCCGACATCTGAGCCGCTGAAGATGCAGAGGATAACGTTACTTTCGTTTTTGAAAGGAAAGCGCTGATCCCGATCTACATATGCGTTTATGTTGGTGTGAAACATTCCTGATGCAGCTTCACCCACAGCAGAAGTGAATATAAGGATTTTTATGCATCTTTGCAAATGGCCTTTCTTAATAATTTGGCTGTTGGCAAGTTTCTCTTCTGAACGCGCTAAACGCAGCTAAAGTAAACATTACGGCTCATAATCCCACAGCAGAGAGGGGCGGGGCGAGCAGAGCTCATTTAAAGGGACCATGAAATAAAATAAGTTGATCTTTTGCAGAGCTGATTTTGACAAGATAAAAGGGTGTTTTGTTACACTACTGTTAAGAATTTTTAACCAAAGTATATTATCGACTTTCAATTAAAGGGGTCATCGGATGCCCATTTCCACAAGTTCATGTGATTCTTTAGGGTCTTAATGAAAAGTCATAATATACTTATAAATGCAAATTTTCAATAGTAGTGTAAAAAAACAGCCTTTTACCTTGTCAAAATCAGCTCTGCAAAACTCAACTCATTTTAAGACATGGCCCCTTTAAAAACGAAAGTAACGTTTTCCTCTGCATCTTCAGTAAATGACGACTGCTATGTTCATTATTATATCCAACAACAGAACACCTCAATCGCTCAATCGGAGACATTCTTGTCTGCACCTGAGTCACACAATGGCGATCGGAGTCGGACTGTTTCGGCTCAATGAGGGCGGGGCTAAGGTAAGGCGCTCATGTCAATCAACTATCGTGGGAGTGGCCTCTGTCTGTGTGACATCACACCCACAAGAATGATGACCACTTTAAGTATTTGGAAGAAGCCTTTTATGGTCACCAATTGAGTTGTCATCTGCGATTTGGCTTTCCTGTGGGAAAATGTAGGAAACTTATATCTTGTGATTCAATCCACAGGTGCTCAAGGTTCTGCTAGACAAAGGTGCTGATCCCGCTATAAGGAGCAGTTGGAGAGAGACAGCAGAGGACGTTGCAAGGGCACACAATCAGCTAGGAGTAGTGCAGCTCCTTCAGCAACACCAGGTGGTCAGGATGAGAGAACAAGCTCAGGACAACATGGAGAGAGAGAAGAAATAACAGTGATTTAAGGCCTAGTTCACACTGAAGATTAAAACTGTAATGATAACTATAACATTTTAGTATTCATTTTAATTCCAAGAGGAATAACATCCATTGAGTTCTTTCCATCTTATACATGATTACACATTGACAGACGAACAAAATCCACCTGACTTTAAAGGGCTCAAGTTGTCATTATAGTTATCTTTATACTTGCGAGTTGCATTCCTAAAATATTTACAGTTGAGGTCAAAAGTTTACATACACCTTGTTTATTATTTGACCAAAATAAGAGAGCTCATGCAAGATCATACAAAATGCATGTTATTTTCAGTGTTGGGGAAAGTAATGCATTACAAT
>NC_133371.1:5209935-5232477 GCF_049309525.1 Garra rufa | reverse complement strand
CCCTCCTGTTCTTCCCTCCACAGAACCTGGCCACGAAGAGGAACCCCCTCCCCCCTTGGTCCTGGAGGAAGGTTCCATATACTCTGTTCGGGAGATCCTGCAGTCCCGACGTCGCGGTGGGGTCTTGGAATATCTAGTAGACTGGGAAGGATACGGACCAGAAGAGAGATCATGGGTACCTAGAGATGACATACTAGATCCTGCCCTTCTGGAGGATTTCCACAACACTCATCCTGACTTTCCAGCACCTCGGGGACGAGGTAGACCACCGCGACGTCGGAGATCTCGGCCCTCAGGAGCGGGCCCTGGGGAGGGGGGTAATGTCACGGATTGGCCAGGTTCTTCCACCTCCCTCACACAGCGATCACTCTCACCTGAATTCTAAAGACACACACTTGCACGCAATCAACCCCAGCACATTTAAGCACACCACACACAGCCATCAGTGTCCGGGCTCATTAGTTCGAAAGCGGACTCATCGTGCAACTCTGCCAAAGTTCACGAAACCTACCTTGCTACTTACCTGTGACTACTTACCTGTATATCTGCTCTGTTCCACTCTGTCTGTAGAATCGGCCGCTTCCAGTCTCCAGTGTGTGTGTGTGCCATAAGTCTGCATCTCGTCACCGCCGGCGTGCGTGTGTATCTTCACTCGAAGTCCTCCTCTCATCGTTCCTGCAAAAAAGGAAATCATCCTAAATCAACCTTCCGATCCATCCAAGATTCAATACTCATCTATACAGCTCTACTTACCCGGCTCTGCACGTCATCCTCTTCATTGCTCTGCTGTTTATAAATAAACCTTATTATCTCTCACTTACCTCTCTCGTCGGTCTGCTTCCTTAACACCCTGATGGAAAACTATACTCATTCCAAACATTAAAAATGCATTTAATTGTTAAAAGATTTCAATAAGCAAAATCTCAAATATAGCACATCTCAAATACAATGTAATACAGTAAAAGAGACAATTGCATACAGTGTGTAATGTAATGTAATTGTGCCACAGCAACCATCAGGCATGCGCAGCTCCAAACCTCCCTCTCTCTCTCTTTCTCTCTCTCTCTCATTCTCACTCTCTCGTCTGTGCCATCATATAATAACAGTGCTCTGAAAAGCCCATTCTCACCATAGCAACCTCAGATGAACATAAAACACTTGATGAACGATATCACAGGGGGTGGAAAGACCGGACTTGCGTGTTATGTCACCCTGAGAAATCTATTCAACAGCACACTGGAGAGAAGCAAGACATCATGGAGTAACTGGCACTCACAGGTAACTTCTGTCTCCTTTCCAGTCAACTCAGTTGGACGGATCCACACATTGAAAAGCAAATCTCTGGTAATGTGTGTTCGTGCAAATGCTCATTTAAATTCACAAGAAATTATGCAAGTTATCTTATGAACTGATAAGTGTTTGTGGTGCCATTTAAAATAGCAGTTTAATAGCTGTTACTAAGAACTATGACTCAAATAATTTCATTGTAAAAGCTCTATATTTTAAATGTCTAGTTGTTAATCTTCATCAGCAGCAGTGTATCTGTGCGGTTGCGTTTTAAAAGATATTTTGCCTTGATAAATGGCAAGGGCAGGAGCCAGTTGTCCGCCCACATAATCCCGAACTCCCACGACATGACAGGCCGTGAACGCCTCCAGATCTCCTGTGGCTCATAGCTTGACGTGGAACACGCTTTCACACTAAGAATAACACTTACGCTGTAATCTTTTTAAACTACATCTCTTTTTTATCTGTCACATACTTAGAGTTGCAAATCTACATTGCTTTCTTTCTTCTGAGGAACATAAAAGAAGATTATTTTGAGAAATGTATTTTTTGCTCATACAATGGATGTCAGTGGTTACTAAAAACAACACACCACAATCCACAATTAAAGAAAGTCATAAGTGAGTAAAGGTTGATGGAATTGACATTTTTGGGTGAACAAAAAAATTGTAGCAACTTTTATTTTAAACAAACTTTAAAATAAATACTTTTTCAAACAAGGCGAGAGACTGCAGGTGAATAGGTTAAAAAAATTAACTAATAGCTATCACCTTACTTACTCAGATGACTGATTACATTGATAACTGCAAACATTTTTTGTATTACAAGTTTTCGAAAATGTTAGGTTTAAATATGGAAATGATAAATTATTTAATGAAATATGTGATAATTTGCATACATTTCTAGTACAAAAATCTAAACACTGGATCAAGTCAGTTTTAAAATTCTTGTTTAATTTTTTTTTTTTTTTTTTTTTGACATATTAGAGTCAAATGTTTTTACAGAGGGGATCTCATTTTGTCTCCATAATTCAGAAAAAAAACTTCTTTTTTTTTAAACCAACAGAAAACCATGCATTTTTTAGTAAAAGTAAAATGTTGTATAAAATCAAGCTAATTGTATATGAACAAATCCCTCTGTAAAAATCTTCAAGATATAGACAGGAATAAAAATGTAAAGTGTGGTGTGTGTAAGTGCTACTGAAGTGGAGATTTATGGCTCAATGTAGGAGAAAAACTCATTTTGAGAAAACGGCCTTTATGCATTGTAATTGAAATCTATTGACAAAAATAGATAAAGTGCTATAAAAGAAACACCTAACAGTGTATTTTAGATGTTTTCTTTCCACTAGTCTAAAAAAACACTTTATTGAGAAAGCAAAAAGCCCAAAATCTCAAACTTGACAGGTGCATGAAAAAACAGCATTGTATTAAACTTTGTCTCAGATGGTGTGGCATATTGCGGAGAGATTTAGAATTAAAAACCCTATAGACTTAATAATATCACTAAAATGTTTTCCATGTGTAAGTCCTCTATAAATGACAGACTGCCAGTAAAGTTAATGAAAACCTCTAAAATAGTAATTGCAGCCGTTGTTACCATGACAACCGTGTCTCCAGATGGAATTACAGCAGGAAGACAGATCAAAAGAGTCTTTGAAAACATGCACTGATCTCTGTTGAAATTTTGGAACTTTATTAGTTACGTAAGCGCTCCAGTGATTTACACAAACTGGAAATTGATCATACTTTAAATGTAGGTCCAATTTAGTGATGTAACCAAACTGGCTCAGAGTTTTCTAACTTCTGTAAACTTTTACCACCCCCTGGTGGAATGAGTATATAGTTATTAAAAACTTTCATTTTTTTTTTTTTTTTTTTTACAACTGTACATACTCTTTTAGTTCAGTGTGATCCTTCCTAATGAGCAATGAAAATAAAATAAATACTTTATTTGTTTTTTGTTTTTGCTAACTTCACACCATGACCTTTTTCCTCCACAGACTATTCTCCAGTCATGGCCCACGCAGGCCCAGAGGTGCACTGGAGGTGGTTGGAGCTCCATGACTCGGTGTCTATGGGGTCGGTGGAGAGGAAGGTCCGGACGGCTGCAGGAACCAGACAGTGGAGGATCCACCGTCGACCCAAACCCAAACACTCTCTCCTGGACGAGCGCAGGCTGCATTACGCTGCTTGGGAGGGATGTCTGGACCAAGTCAAGGCCATGCTGGAAGACGGCGTGCCTGCTAACTGCCAGTTAGTGATTTATAACCTTGCAGGAACAGTTCATTAATAAAAAATAAAAAAACTGCCATTATATTCATGTCATTCCAAACACGTATACTGCACATTTTTTGAATGATTATGGGTGCATTTACTGAATGAAGTTATTTCTTAGTAGGCTATGAAGACTCTTGACTAAAGGTATGCCTTTTTCACACATGTACCCCTAACTTTACCTTAGGAAGTTGCTTAAGGTATACGTTCTCACATGTGGCGCTGTCCAAGGTGGTGGTGCTGAATCGATTGCATTGATCAGGATTCAGGGGATCTTAAAAAAATAATCCAGACTGCAAACTAAATCCAATTCTGGATGTTTTATATGTAGATCTGTCTATAATGGTTGATAAATGATCATTAAAGGGATAGTTCACTCAAAAATGAAAATTGTATGGTTATCTGCTTACCCCCAGGGCATCCAAGATGTAGGTGACTTTGTTTCTTCAGTAGAACACAAATGACGATTTTTAACTCAAACCGTTGCAGTCTGTCAGTCATATAATGGAAGTCAATGGTTACCAAATCTTTAAGAGTTAAAAAAACATACACAGACAAAACCAAATTATACATTGAGGTCTTAAGACACAAAACGATTGGTCTGTGCAAAAAACTGAACAGTATTTATATCATTATTTACCTCTGATTCACTGCAGCATTCTTCTGTCCAGACTGCGTTCACCCAGATACTGCCCTCCAAAGGCAAAGCGCAGTAACTACACATTTGGTCAAAATTGAGTTAAGGCTTAAAATGGACTTTGTGACAACTGTTTTGTCTTGTGGCAAAGTCTTCTGGTTCAATTTTGTCCCGTTTCATGTTTGACTAGCAGTTGTAAAAACTTTAAAGGCATTTTTCTCAGTTTCAGTGTTCGCGTAGATGCTGCACTTTGCCTTTGGAGGGCAGGATAGATGCATACGCAAAAGCGGTCTATAATGCGTATATGTCACTCATTGTTTACATAGTGCATATTGGCCTCTCAAAATGGTAATTACTTGTGCTTATCCTGATTCTGGCAACTGATTAAAAACTAAAAGATTACGTTTCCTTATGCGAACTCATCTGGGAGTGTTGACTTTTCACTGACTACATTACCAGATCATGTTATTGCGTCACACGCCGGCTGTTGTGAACGTGCTCAGGACAGTTGGACATTGCGGTGAATCAGAGGTAAATAATGATATAAATACTGTTCAGTTTTTTGCACAGACTGATCATTTTGTGTCTTCAGACCTAAATGTATCGTCACAAGCCGTAGTGTTTAATTTGGTTTGGTCTGTGTATGTTTTTTTTTTTTTTTTTGTCTTAAAGATTTGGTAACCGTTGACTTAACGGTTTGAGTTAAAAATCTTTGTTTGTGTTCTACTGAAGAAACAAAGTCACCTACATCTTAGATGCCCTGGGGGTAAGCAGATAAAAATCTAATTTTCATTTTTGGGTGAACTATCCCTTTAAACTTAGTTTAAAGCCTTAAAATATATATATTCATCATATAAAGGGATAATATCTCTTCGCCTAGACGTAAATCAGTTTAGCTCATTTCATATAGATTCATTTTACGAAGACTTTTTTACCTTTTTGGAACTTTTTGGTTGACTTTGGCTACACTTTCAATAGGGGAACAGAAACCTATCAGGTTTCATTAAAGGGGTCATCAGATGCCCATTTTCCACAAGTTGATATGGTTCTTAATGAAAAGACTATAACATACTTAGGTTAAAATTTCAAACATAGACGCATTTAAGCAGATCAGAGGCGCATGCCCTTCAAAAACAATGGTGGACTGTTTACAACTCACTCAGGGCAGGTCTAAGGTGAGACGGCCGTGTCAATCGATAGTTGTGGGAGGGGCCTTTGTAGATCTACGTAATTCTGCCAGGAACCTCAGAAAAGCTTGATCTGAGAAAGTGATTATTATTAGGGATTTTAAAAAAGGTGGATATTTATCATTATAGAGTGGTTGTGTACACACACTGCCAACACACATTTATGTTCAAAGAACATGTAAAAGTGTATTTTGCATACGATTAAAGTAAATTGTGGTTCGAAGATTAACCAAAGTTTTATGTGTTTGGAATGACACGAGGCTGTGTAAATAATGACTAAATTTTTATATTTGGACCAACTATTTGATTACATTTTTACATTTAAATATAAATTAAACTTCTTGTTTCCAGCCAAAATATCAAAAAAATCTTAAATCAAAAAGGATTTTCTAGACAAGTAAAAAAAAATCTTGTTTTTTAAAAAAAGTCAAAATTAAATTAGTTTTTACCTAGAACAAGAAAATAATCTGCCAATGGGGTATGCAAAAAAATCTAATTTCAAACAGAAAAAAAAATTATTTTTCTTACCCCATTGGCAGATTATTTTGCTTGTTTCAAGCAAAAACACTTAATGTTGGCTTGTTTTTTCTGAAAACAAGAAAATATTTTTACTTGTCTAGAAAATCCTTCTTGATTTAAGAATGTTTAGATATTTTAGCTGGAAACAAGACAAAAAAAATCTAAGTAAGAAAAGCATTTTTTTGCAGTGTAGAAAAAAATATTTTAACTTTAATATGACAAGTTACACTTACCACTTTTTTGTTAACATTTTTTTGCTATATTGTTGTTTATGTTGCACTTTTTTCATTATTATGCCTCAGTGAAATAAGTATTTGTGTCACACGTTAGTAACATAAGGCACCAGTGTAAAAATAGTAACGTCTAATACCATAAAAAGGTTGTTGTGTTATTCCCAAAATAAATATATAGACATATTTTTGCTGACTGTGCTATTTTGCACTTCCAGGGACCCGTATGGTTGGACAGCTGTCCACCACGCCTCTTTCAAGGGTCATCTCATGCTGATCAAGTTCCTGTTGCAAACTGGCCAAGTGGAGGTAAATAGCCAGGACTTCTTCAACTGCACTCCCTTGCACCGCTCCTGCAGTGGAGGAAACCCCGAGACCACAGACTTCCTCCTCCAGAAGGGGGCGTCACATTCAGCACGGTCCAGCTCCGGCCAGACGCCCCTTCACTTGGCTGCAGCCAGCGGACACCTGGGCACGGCTCGGGTTCTGCTCCAGCACTTGGCCTCACCGAACCCCCAGGACTTTCATAAGTGGACACCCCTGCACTGGGCAATTTTTGGAGGCTGGGGGGATGTGGCAGAACTCCTGCTAGATAATGGGGCAGACGTGGAGGGAGGAAAAGGTGTGGGCATGAGCCCTCTGCAGTTGGCGGTGTTGGTGGGGAATGAGGCGGGGGTGAGGCTACTGCTCCACCGAGGTGCAGATGCCAATATGAGGGGTCCTAACGGCCGCACAGCTATGCACCTTTGTGCCTGCTCTGGAGACAAGAAGGTGATTGAATATGAGCTGATCAGCTTTAAACATACTAACATGTAAAACAACCAACCATCGTTTGTTTGGTTTAGGAGCATAAACAATATAAAAAAGATTATACCCCAATAATTGACTGTTGTAGAAAAAAGCAAAAAAGCAAAAATTACAGTTATTACTACCTTCAAAGATTTGATTTTCATTAAACTGGCAAGTCTTAAAGTTTTATTCTAAGAATGGCTTGTAATATCAACCTGGTAACTTTTACACTGCCAAAAATGCTTTTCTTAGTTAGATTTTTTGTCTTGTTTCCAGCCAAAATATCTACAAATTCTTAAATCAAGAAGGATTTTCTAGATGAGTAAAAATTATTGTCAAGTCAAAATTAAGTGTGTTTTGCTTGAAACAAGCAAAATAATCTGCCAATGGGGTAAGAAAAATAATCTTGTTTTCTGTTTGAAATAAGATTTTTTATTTTATTTATTTATTTATTTTTTTTCTGAAAACAAGAAAATAATTTTTACTTCTTGATTTAAGAATTTTTTTATATTTTGGCTGGAAACCAAACAAAAAATATAAGAAAAAAAGCATTTTTTTGCAGTGTAAACATGGTTTAAAGCAGTTTAAGAAGTTGCAATGCAACTCTAGGTTTTCACAAATGCTTTAGAATGTGCAAGATGCAGTCAATTAATACCATTTCTTATATCAGTCAATTGAAAATTATGGTTTCTAGTTTAAACCTGTTCTGTTTAGTTTGCAAATAACACTTCCCATAGAAAAAAATGTAAATATTCAAGTCTTTTTAAGTCTTTATTTTTATTAAAACCTGTTAACTGTCACCATCCCGTATACAGGATGCCTAAATATACTTCACTAAATTACAATTAAATCCTAATGTAATCATGACAAACTATATATCACTGGAAAGGTTTAAGACTCCTAAATAGATATTTTACCTTTTTTTTGTTACAAATTATGTAGGAACAATGTTAGATTAATTTATGACAAGAGTGCACCAAGAGTCTATTACAAATCTACATCATAACAGGAGTTCTGACCTCTGTCACAAAAAGTCTTTATTCCGTTGCCTTTTTGCCTATCACATGTTTTAGTAATCAACATAATTTATATACCATTTGAAAGCTTAAAATCTTAAAATTCTTCCTGTAAAAAATCCTTTGGAAATCAGATATTGCGTTATCATAGAAATAGCACTTCAAAATCTTTTAGCGGTCTCCTCCCCCTTAGCGGGGGTGTCATATTACAAAATGTATTACGATCTTTTAGAATCAAAACTTTTTTATTTTGTGATAGATGTAATATTAAGAGAGAAATTGATAGATTTGGGACAGAAATTCATAAAAAAATTCAATACAGTTTGGGTGGCCACTGTGGCTTTTTCTGGTATAACGCCTAAACAAAATTGCATATGAACCTCAATTTTTTTTATATCAACTTCAAATTTGGAACACAACTAGACATATTATTTATTTTAGGTATAATATAAGAAAAAATAGTACAATACATTTTCTTTACAGTAAATTTAAACTGCTACTAAATTTAGACTTCACTAATCTGCTAATTGACTTCTTTAAAAAGAGACCAACCTTAGGTCTGTATTTAAAAGCGCTTATGAATTATAATAATTTAAGTTTGGATAGTGCACTCTCGTGAATTTTTCAAAAATAGGGATGACAGTAAAGGGGTTAAGTAAATCTTTATCTTAAGTTAAAATTCTAGTTTTATATTATAGCTAAGCTTTTATTTATGGTGAAATTGTAAAAATCCCCCCAAAATATTATGTTGACCTACATTATGAAACATTTTGGCTTGTGTCTAAAGAAAATATATTAAGTGTGTGTTTATAATCAATAATCTGTATGAACTGTATAAACATAGTATGAATGTTTTGTCATTTTAAAAAAAATGTTTTTGATTAATATGAACTTACAATTTAAGGTTTGAGCCAAACCATACATATAACATTTTGGGGGAAAAAAAACAAGCTTTTTTTCAGTTAAGTACTACTACAGTTTGTTAATTCAATGTTGGATATTTAGACATATACAAATAAAAATACCACGGTTGCCCATAACATGGATGGGCAAAACATCACAGTTACTAACTGTTTTTAGGAAAAATGTTAAAAACTCAATTACGTTTGTGGCTGTACTGTAAAAAAAAAAACTAAAAAACACAATTTGTTGAGTAAACTTAACATAGTTTGTTACCCTGCTGCCAGTCAGCTTAAATAAGTATAGTCAACTTGAAATGTTAAGTTGTACTAAGAGACAACTTAGATATTTGAGTTGACGTAACAAAAAAAATGGTTTGTTAAACTTAAAAGCTGGGTAAGCTACCTGGCTGCCTTAAAATTTTAAGTTGAATGAACTCAAATATCAAAGTTGACTAAACTTTTCTGCATTTACTGAACTTAAAGTTATAATGCCTTATAACTTTAAGTTCAGGAAACTCAGAAAAGTTTAAGTAACAAATTATTTAAAGTGTGGAAAATTGGCTAGTGAGATGCCGCTTGATGACATGTAAAATGATACATGAAACTGTTAGATGGTTTAAAACAAGATTAAATAATGTAATGCTATCCAATGTTATCCAGCACTGATCATGTGATGCTGAAATGAAACAATCTGTAGACATAAAGTGTCCTATAAACACCTCAATGCATTTGTTTCCAATCAACCCCATTACCACAGCCTAACTTGCATTTGCCAAGACTCTAAATTCAAGGTCTTGCTGCCCTTTTGGCTACGTTCTGTCAGAGTCAAGCCAAATGCATGCTGTGAAACAGATGGCATTTGTGTGGGTGAAGGGCAGTGTGCTGTTCCTGTCTCCTTAGCACCAATTGATCTTTCTTTTACTCTCTGTTTTCCTTCCTCCGTCGTCTGTCTCGTTTAAACCGTATCTTCTTCTTCCCTATAGATCCTCCAGCAGCTGTTAACAGGAGGGGCTAAGGTTGATGTCAGGGATGGGGATGTGGCGTCTCCTCTGCATCTGGCTGCCCGCAGCGGCTCCAGGGCTGTGGTGCACTTGTTGATTCTGAATGGAGCTGGACTTGAGGACAAGGACAACCTCAAAATGACCCCACTGCACTACTCAACGCTCAGGGACAATGTTGAGGCTGCCAAACTTTTGCTGCACTATGGGGCAGATGTGAATTCTGTGGAGCGGCTCGGACAGACACCTTTGCACTTGGGTTCTGAGAGGGGTCACTGCAAGGTGTGTTGATTCTGTGTCATTTTTATGTTTTCCATAAGTTTATACTCTACACTAAAAAAATTTAAAGGGGTCATCGGATGCAAATCTAACTTTTACATGTAGTTTGAACATAAATGTGTGCTGGCAGTTTGTGAACACCCAGTGGTATTTTTTAATCTTTAAAAGTAATATCCCCTTTTTAAAATCAGGTCATTCTCAGCTTCTTGTCGTTGTGATGTCACATGGACAGAGGCCACTCCCACGATAGTTGATTGACATGAGCGCCTTACCTTAGCTCCGCCCTCACTGAGCTGAAACAGTCCGACTCCAATCTCCATTGTGTGACTCAGGTGCAGAGGAAGACAAGAATGTCTCAGATTGAGCGATTGAGGTGTTCTGTTGTTGGATGTAATAATGAACATAGCAGTAGTCATTTACTCCCGACATCTGAGCCGCTGAAGATGCAGAGGATAACGTTACTTTCGTTTTTGAAAGGAAAGCGCTGATCCCGATCTACATATGCGTTTATGTTGGTGTGAAACATTCCTGATGCAGCTTCACCCACAGCAGAAGTGAATATAAGGATTTTTATGCATCTTTGCAAATGGCCTTTCTTAATAATTTGGCTGTTGGCAAGTTTCTCTTCTGAACGCGCTAAACGCAGCTAAAGTAAACATTACGGCTCATAATCCCACAGCAGAGAGGGGCGGGGCGAGCAGAGCTCATTTAAAGGGACCATGAAATAAAATAAGTTGATCTTTTGCAGAGCTGATTTTGACAAGATAAAAGGGTGTTTTGTTACACTACTGTTAAGAATTTTTAACCAAAGTATATTATCGACTTTCAATTAAAGGGGTCATCGGATGCCCATTTCCACAAGTTCATGTGATTCTTTAGGGTCTTAATGAAAAGTCATAATATACTTATAAATGCAAATTTTCAATAGTAGTGTAAAAAAACAGCCTTTTACCTTGTCAAAATCAGCTCTGCAAAACTCAACTCATTTTAAGACATGGCCCCTTTAAAAACGAAAGTAACGTTTTCCTCTGCATCTTCAGTAAATGACGACTGCTATGTTCATTATTATATCCAACAACAGAACACCTCAATCGCTCAATCGGAGACATTCTTGTCTGCACCTGAGTCACACAATGGCGATCGGAGTCGGACTGTTTCGGCTCAATGAGGGCGGGGCTAAGGTAAGGCGCTCATGTCAATCAACTATCGTGGGAGTGGCCTCTGTCTGTGTGACATCACACCCACAAGAATGATGACCACTTTAAGTATTTGGAAGAAGCCTTTTATGGTCACCAATTGAGTTGTCATCTGCGATTTGGCTTTCCTGTGGGAAAATGTAGGAAACTTATATCTTGTGATTCAATCCACAGGTGCTCAAGGTTCTGCTAGACAAAGGTGCTGATCCCGCTATAAGGAGCAGTTGGAGAGAGACAGCAGAGGACGTTGCAAGGGCACACAATCAGCTAGGAGTAGTGCAGCTCCTTCAGCAACACCAGGTGGTCAGGATGAGAGAACAAGCTCAGGACAACATGGAGAGAGAGAAGAAATAACAGTGATTTAAGGCCTAGTTCACACTGAAGATTAAAACTGTAATGATAACTATAACATTTTAGTATTCATTTTAATTCCAAGAGGAATAACATCCATTGAGTTCTTTCCATCTTATACATGATTACACATTGACAGACGAACAAAATCCACCTGACTTTAAAGGGCTCAAGTTGTCATTATAGTTATCTTTATACTTGCGAGTTGCATTCCTAAAATATTTACAGTTGAGGTCAAAAGTTTACATACACCTTGTTTATTATTTGACCAAAATAAGAGAGCTCATGCAAGATCATACAAAATGCATGTTATTTTCAGTGTTGGGGAAAGTAATGCATTACAATATTGAGCTACTCCCTAAAAAAGTAACTAATTACGTTACTTAGTTACTTTTTATGGAAAGTAATGCGTTATGTTACTTTTGCGTTACTTTTTAAATCTGGCCAGGGCTTGCTTGTTTGCTAGTTATATTTTGTCAAATGTAAAAGCCTTTTCACACCGAAAGCCTCGGGCTTAGAGAAAAGTAAATTCCGCAGAAGAAAAGTGTCAACTCTTCAGCAATAAGAAAAAAGGAAAACAAATGTTAGATTATCTTGAGTCATTTTTTCTTGTTAGTTTGGATGAATTGGATCATCGAAGGTCGGCAGCAAAGACATCGGTTAATAAAATGGGATTAAATACATAAAGGATATTTGTATCATTTAACATATTTAATTATTGCAGGTTTGCGTTGAATTTCACTGTTTTTATTCATTTTGAGGAATACTGTATCTGTTATTTTAGTGAGTGAGATGAATTAATGCATGTTCACATTTATTCTAGAACTAAAGTAACATCTTACTCACAATTTCCCTCAACATGGGGACAGGAGAGCTTTTAATCAATAAATGGAGGGAAAAGTAACTGGCGTCACTTATTTGAAAAAGTAACTCAGATATTTTCTTGTTAATTAAACTTTAAATGTACTAGTTACTTGGAAAAAGTAATATTATTACATAACTTGTGTTACTTATAATGCGTTACCCTCAACACTGGTTATTTTTTATTTAGTACTGACTTGAACAAGAGAAAATAATAGTTGAAATTATCAAAATGACCCTGTTCAAATGTTTACTTACACTTGATTCTTAATACTGTGTTGTTACCTCAATGATCCACAGCTGTGTTTTTTGTTTGTTTAGTTGTTCATGAGTCTCTTGTTTGTTCTAAACAGTTAAACTGTCTGCTGTCCTTCAGAAAAATCCTTCAGGTTTCACAAATTATTTGGTTTTTCAGCCTTTTTGTGTATTTGGACCCTTTCCAACAAAGACTGTATGATTTTAAAATCCATCTTTTCACACTGAGGACAACTGAGGGACTCATATTCAACTATTACAGAAGGTTCAAACGCTCACTGATGCTCCAGAAGAAAACACAGTGGATTAAAATCCAGGGGGTGAAAACTTTTTGAATTTAAGATCAGGGTAAATTTGACTTATTTTGTCTTCTGGGAAACATGTAAGTATTTTCTGTAGCTTCTGAAGGGCAGTACTAAATGACAAAAAAATGATATTTAGGCAAATGCACACATCTATATTCTGTTCAAAAGTTTTCACCCCCACAGCTCTTAGTGCATTGTGTTTCTTTCTGGAGCATCAGTGAGTGTTTGCACCTTCTGTAATAGTTGTATATGAGTCCCTCAGTTGTCCTCAGTGTGAAAAGATGGATCTTAAAATCATACAGTCATTGTTGGAAAGGGTTCAAATACAAAAAAAATGTTGAAAAATCAAAGAATTTGTGGGACCTGAAGGATTTTTCTGAAGTACAGCAGGCAGTTCAGGACAAACAAGGGACACATGAACAACTATAGCTAAACAATAAACAAAAAATAAAAAACAGCTGTGGACCATTCAGGTAACAACACAGTAGTAAGAATCACGTGTATGTAAACTTTCGAACAGGGTCATTTTTATAAATTCAACTATTATTTTCTCTTTTATGTGAAATATCTTATTCATCTCAGTACTAAATAAAAAATAACATGCATTTTGTATGATCCTTCTTATTTTGGTCAGATAATTAATGTGTATGGTCACATTTACCATTATTTTAATAGGAATCCACTTAAGCAAGAATTGAGGGCAAAAGATTTCCCCTTGCAGATTTTCTTGGTTTCAAGTTGTCACACAAATTTACTGCACTGACCAACAGAGAGCTACTTGGTTTGAAAGTAACGTCTGTGCTTCATACATTACGACATTGAAAATAGACCTTTTTTGCATGCAAAAATTTTACAAAAAATGTGACTGCGACTGGAATTACTGTTTGTTCCATTTCAAAACATTGCCATTGTAACCATAACCTTTTTGTCAAAATATACCATAATTATGACCAGGGCAGTTGCTAGAAATCATGGGACATGGAACAAATTCTTGAGTTATTGTATTTAATTGTATTATTTTTTTCTTGATGGTGGTGGATAAATCCTCTGATAATAACTGTAGTGCCTATATTATTTTGTCGTAAAGTGTTATATTTTTAAGAGTCTATATGGAAAAAAAAAATCACTGGGGTGACCATTTCTAATAAAAATGGTGAATTAAAGCACACAATACTTTGTTTTATTGCATAGAGGAAACAGCACTGGATCAAAATACCAATAGTTTAATAAATAAAAAAAAAAGGAGATGAATAACATCTTATATTTTTCCAAAAGCAATGCATCTGATTGCATTGATAAATTAAGCAAAATTAGCAATTTTGGAGCTAGTTGGGTAGATATTATGAAGTATCTTACAATGTTTTTCTTTTTTATTTTGTTAGAAATGCAGTACTTTTCAGGGAGGAACCATGCACTTTTTCAGTAAATACTGTCAAAAAGTGTTCCAGTACAATTTCTTGGAGATCATTCATATCAATTTATTTATTTTTATTATGCAATAAACAACAACAATTACAACTACAAACACAAAATAATAACAAAAAGACAAAGAGGGTTACATACATTAATCCAAATCATATTATATTAGCTTATAGGATTTACACCATGAAAGAGTCTTAGAATTATTGCAATAGAGTTTTCTTTGAAAATTTAAATTTATAAATGTAAAATTTAGCAAGGAATAACATTAAATTAATAATAAATTTACAGTGAGAAGGGTTGAAATTCAAAGAGAAACCAAAAAATAAATTTTTGGAGGTTATACAGAAGTTTGGATCTAAGTATTTTTTAACTAAATTAGAAAAGTCAACCCAAAACACTTTACAGTATGTACACACCAAAATAAATGATTGATTGTTTCTTCAGACTGAAGACAAAAAGAGCAATTGGAGGAAATACTATTATTAAATTTAGCAAGTTCACTGTAAACCCTAATGTTGTCTTTACTTAAACAATCAAGTTATGTTGACTAAACATTACTTACAATTTTGTGTGTTGGTCCTGTCACTTAAAAATGTGAGTTAATTTAACTTATTTACCATCAAAATGCATAAACTTAAGATTTTAAGTGTTGTGAGCTCAAAATCATGATTAATCCTTAGAAAAAAAAACATTTTCAAAAGGTCAGTTTCACAAATGTAGTCTTTTTCCTTTTTTTAAAAATTATAATACCATGTGCAAGGTCTTTTCTCTTTTTTAAATCAGAAAACAAATTGCTTCAGTTACAATTATTCACCATAATGGGAACACATTTGGGCTACTTATTTTTATTTATTTTATTTTTGTGACACTGGGTTGCACAGTTTGATTTTAATGCTTTTAAGCAAAGCTGAGGAGCTTCTACTCCCTTCGGAGAGGCGTGCAAATCATACGATTCCCCACATCCACATTCAGCTGTGGTGCGTGCATTATGGTAAAAACAAGTGTTTTGCAAGAATTTTCTTTTTACGCTTGAACCAGATATTAACAGCACAAAGTATGCCAATCTTTATGTAATCCATATAGTAAACTAGTTTGTAAACTCTACAGAGAGCGCAAAATCACATTTCAACTACTAATAGCGAAAGTGCTTTACCGGAAATCTGACATATTATTATAGTTTGAAAATGGCCCGCGCTTACATGCTCACATTTCGCAGTTCTTTATTTTAATGTGATTGGACATGCAAGGAGTTCCGCCTAGCAACAAGAGAGCTGATTTGTCCTTTTGCCGTCGTCTGTTTTGTTGCTGACAAGTTTGAAGACAGAAGTTTTTCTTCTATGTTCGGTAAGTAAATTATGTAAATGTTGATATAAAGTGACGATTTTGAGTGAAATATGCTTATTTAAGTCCTTGTGGTACGTTTCTATAATAAAAGACAACACAGCATGGTCAAACTTTGACAGCGTAGCTATCAAGTAAGTTAACGTTAACTTATATGGATTTGAGATGGTATGATAACTGAGATATCAAATTAACGTTAGTCTTTATTTGATTTGTAAAACCGAAACATATTAGTTAATTCACTTAATCATAGTGTAATTGTGTATTTCTGTGGGAAAGAGCATGGCAGCCACTTCTGAGATCAATTAATTAACAATATATTGTGCATAATGTTATCAAAGTATGAATGAAAAGTCGACAATTTTGACTTGTACAGAGCATTTGTAAAGTATGCACATTTAGTTTTATTTTTGGATAACGCTGTAAGACTACAATCTTAATTATAGATTAATTTTTTTTTTTTACTGATTGTTAAACTTATTATTTTCAACTTTTCTGTTACAGGTTACATGAGGCAATTACATGTGGAAATGTAAGTATTGTGTTTTTGACTCTGCAAGCATTTTTGTTCAGCAAAATAAAATCATGTGTTTTACAACAATTTTCTTTTTTTTTCTTTTTCTTTTTTTGTGGTCTATTCCTTTAACATGATAAAGAAAACCAATTCTTAGCCTTCATTATTTACTAATTATTTATTAGCCTGTAAAGCATTTCTGTGTGGAAGCTAATGTGATTAGTGACCTGATGTTTCCCCCAAGGTTTGCATGGAGTTCAACAGAATTAAAGGCAAAAATCTAATGCAGGAATTCTAGAAAAACCTGGACAGACACAGTTCATGGACCTTTGTAAAACCAGAAGGGGGTCTCCTGGTCAGCGCTTGTTGAACTTTTTACAGAAAATAAAGGTCAGTAATTATTTTAACATAACTTGAAGGATAGAAACCAAAAACGGAAATCCTCTCATCATTTCCTCACCCGTAGTTGTTCCAAAACCTGTATAAATTTCTTTGTTTTGCTGAAACCAAAGGAAGATATTTTGAAGGAATATTTGTAATCAAACTATTTTGGTGCAGCACTGACTTCCCTAGAATTTCTTTTTAGTATGTACATGTGAGTGGTGCATCAAAACAGCTTGGTTTGGAAAAAAAATTAGGGTGAGTAAATGACAGTATTTATTTTAACAATGTAATTTATTGATTATTTTCTCATATCAGTAATCTTTTATGTATTATAATCTAAAATTTTATTTATATCACATACAAATGCTTAAAATAGATTGAAATTGAGTTTTTTGGCTTTAATAGAATTTCATGTTTTAAAGTCAGCCCAGCCAACTGAGGTCCGAACCCTTGTTCTTCGGGGACTGCCTATCATGCTTGGAGATGATGATTCTTCTTTCTTCCAGTCATGTTTAGTAAGTAAATCTGTTCTTAAAAGGGATAGTTCACCCAAAAATTATTACCCCATGGTTTAATGACAATCAAGCCATCCAATCAGAGTTATAATAAAATTTATCCTGGTTCTTCCAAGCTTTTTAATGAGAGTGAATGGGGGATGAAATTTTGAATCTCAAAAAATTCCATCCATCCATCATTAAACTGCCCAACACGGCTCCAGGGGGTTTGTATCAGTTTGTCTAAGAAAATATCCATGTTGGATTAGAATTAGTGTTTAAAAAAAAAAAGCGGGCATCCTGTTAAACATCCATTGATGATAAACCTTGGATTTCTGATCACAATACTATATTTATACGTCTTTTTTTCACTAGGTACCTGATCATCACAACACTATCCTTGATGTGCCAGTGGGGATCTTATTGGAGGACACTGATCTTCAGTCTTCCAATTCCTTGCGTTTGACTTCTTTAGTTGGAATAATTCTTGAAGGCCAAGTGGTGATGGACAAAGTGCAGGACCTCCCACAGGCAATCTGACTTCTCTTCGGTCTGATATACGCACTACACCTGAATTAACCAAGATCACTCACCAACAAGATTGATTTCATCTGGCGTGTACTAATGCCAATGGGACAGAATGCTCTCATGCCAAGAGTGCAGTCTCTGGCAAACCAACTTTTGCTTAAGAAATCAATGTGATACTTTAACATTCTTATAAAAATAATGTTTAAATTGTTAAATGCAGAGTTCTACAACTGATGTGTCGTAGTTAATTTGGTATATTGTTACACCTCTGTAGTATGGTTTTGACAGTAATATTTCAGTATTTTTTTTTTTTTATGAAATTTTGGTGAAATACACAATATGCTGAGTATGTTTTATTTTAGTTTGCTATGTTTGCACAAAGCTTAAATAGTCAAATGCAATGTTTAAATTAAAATAAATACTTGATACTTGAGTGAAGTATATATGTGACCCTGGACCACAAAACCGTTGTTGGTATATTTGTAGCAATAGCCAAAAATACATTGTATGGGTCAAAACTGTTGAAGTTAAGATCATGTTCCATGAAGATTTTTTGTAAAATTCCTACTAATATATATATAAATGTAATTTTTGATTAGTAATATGCATTAAGAGCTTAATTTGGACAACTTTAAAGGTATTTTTATTTTATTTTATTTTTTTTGCACCCTCAGATTCCAGATTTTCAAATAGATGTATCTCGGCCAAATATTGTCCTATCCTAACAAACCATACATCAACAGAAAGCTTATTTATTGAGCTTCTATATGATGTATACATTTCAGTTTTGTAAAATTTTTATGACTGGTTTGTGGTCCAGGGTCACATATGTGCATAGAGTTGTACAATTGATGTACTGCACTAGTTTAGCCACCTTAAGGTGTGGCTATAACTGATTTAGATTACAGTATAGTGTTAACTGTATTTTCATTAATATTGTGACATCTTGACAATAAAAAAAAAACAAAGATTAATTATCTTGTTCATTGTTTTATTTCAGTTCGGTGTGTGCACTAAAAATGCAGTCAAAAATAAGTTTCAGTTTATTTCAGTTACTTTCCATGTTGAGTTAACTTAAATATATAAGTGCATTTGAACATAATCGTTTAAGTATATTGAATAAGTACAAAGTTTATTGAACTGAATGATTTAAGTGTAGTCTACAAAACCGCTAAGTTAAATAAACTTAAATATGCAAGTTTTGGGAGACTTCATTACTCAATTAAATTGAGGCAACGAGTTTACTCAATTACTTTAGTCCAGTCAACTTATTAGGGTTTTCAGTGTTTGTAATTTACCAGATAGCAATTATTGATCATTTTAATGGAGACTTCAACAACTTTATTAGATAAAAATAATTTTTGTCAACGAAGCCAAAACTCTTCCTATATCACCATATTTGTTATTCCAAAAACTCACACAAGCAGGTAAAGAAATCTGAGATCTATTAATAATTAAATGAATGTCTTTGTTTGACATTGTATTGAAAAGTCTTTGGTCAACAAATAAGTTAGTATTGTCAAAAGTTGAAGGGCCAGACTTGACTAAAGATATAACACAATCAGGAATTGCACCAAAAACTATGACGTAGTCTCTTGAGGGGACTGGAAAAGAAAAAGAAAATTCTTGTAACAATTCATGCAAGAATTTTCATATAGATTAATTTTTTTTTTTTTTTTTAATGCTTTAAACAACAGATACAGACAAATACAACAGATATTATAAAGTCAGGGAAACAAAGGATAAATTAAAATAAATAGAATAAAATAAAATAAAAAATTACAGTCAAAGAGATGCATGACCTTTACATTACTCAAAGATGTTGAAGACAGAACACAAATGGACAGTTTTGATTGCTTTTCTATTAGTACTATAAAGACTAGTACAGAAATAGTTTTCCAATTCTTTATAAAACACTGTGAAACAGGGTTTTTTGTGAGTAAATTTACACTTATGAATGTGAAACGTAACTAGTAATGAAAATAGATTAATAACAAAAGCTTCACTATTCATATTATCATAATCAAAATATCCAAAAACAACATTTTCAAAATGCAAATTAAAATTAGAGAGTATCTTTTCTTTGATAAACCATAACTTTTTAACATAACTACAGTGCCAAAAGATGTGGGGTACAGTTTCCAGGTATAAAGAGCAATTGACATCAATATCTCTCTTATTCAAATGGATTTATTTATTTATTTATTTTTATTGTAAGACAAAAAGGAAAACAACAATAAACAGCACTGCATAGAAATACAATAAAAGAAAATAAATAGATAAAAAACAGCACCTCAATCAGTAAGAAAAAGATCGTCATATGCCTTAAGAAACTTGTTATTCTTGTTATCATCAATAAGTTTAAGAGAATGAACAATTCTCTGCGAGAAAGACATCAAATCTAGGTAACATATTAAGAAATTTGGATTTATGAATAAAAAATTTACAATGCAAAAAAAAAAAATGATCAACAAGTTCAGTAGCATGGTCACTACTAGAAAAATATAGAAATATTTCTTTTAGAGTAAATTTGAAATCACATTTTATAAAAGAAGATAGATAACATCTTAAGTTCTCCCAAAGAAATTTAACCTGATCGCAATGAAGTTTCTTCCTCAACTTTACAGAATACACATAAATTAGAAACATCAAAAAAAGAAGCAATTTGGGAGTTTGTTGGGTAAACATTATGCAAAATCTTAAAATGTATCTCTCTGATTTTATTAGAAATGCAAATTTTTCAGGAAGTAACCATGCTTTCTTCCAGTGTATAGTCAACAAAATTAGTCCAGAAAAAGGGGATGTATATACTGAATAGTGTAACATTCGCTTTATAAACTTACTGTTACATTTTTTAATCAAGAAGACAAACTCCATCCAATAAAAGTTTGGGCATAGTTGTTTTTCTCTCATTGAGGTAAAGGTATGTTTTAAATAGATGCATATAACTTGGAGACAAACTTTTGATGACAGAATTGAAAGATCTTGCTGGAAGAGGAAGATTGTACAAAACATATGGATTTTAGTCTCTTTTTTTATTATTATTATTATGCAAACATTTAACATACAAAAAGTACAGAACAGACAAAACCTTTAAAGGAAAATATATTAATAGGACAAAACAACACATCTTGTAAAGTTTCACATACAAAGATAAAGATTTACACATATGGATATTTTTTATTTTTTTTTAACAATCACGCCAGGGGAGAAGACAACTAAAATAACATACAATAAAAGGAGAAAATAAATATACATAAATCATACAAATGCATTGTAAAGCAAAAACATTGTATGTGACCTAACAGCTTTCTTATGCGTAGAGCAGGAAATGGAGGAGATGTAATGTTTTACATTAACAGAAAGTTCAATAAAGGTAGGTTTCTTATTCTGGAATTTCGATTTATGAATGTAAAACTTGGTCAAAATAATTATTAGATTAATTAGATAAAACTCAGAGGTAAAGTTCTTGTCATGGGTAACAAAACCAAACAGTAGCCTACATTTTCCCATTTCAGCATAAAGTCAGGATAAATATGGTCGGCAATATATTTACTTAGTTTACTCCAAAGCAGCCTAGTATGAGGACACATCCAAAATAAGTGCACATGTGTTTCTCTTTGATCTCCACAAAAGGAGCAATTAACATCAACATCTTTTTTAAGCTTCTGTAGGTAATGGTTGGTTGGGCATATGGATTTAGTCAGTTAACTGAGTTTCGCTTTCATTACGTCAGGTACACAACCCGCGGAATGATATGTACTGCACACGGATTTCATTGTAGTTCCTGTCATCAGCGTCACTGGAATTTCCCGTCAGTATCCAGTCACTGGATAGAATCTTAAAATACACATATTTACGGTGGCAATAATACGCCTATAAGTAACTATAACTCCCTTTCTCCAAGGAAAGTGTACTATTTATTTTTTAGAATGCTTTTATGTTGAATAGACTCAGGTCAGCATTATGAAACCTATAATGCTATTTAAAACAAAAAGAAAAATGTTAGGAATTTCGTGTTGTGAACAAAAAAAAACTGCAATTCAAAACAGAAATTACAGCCTGAGAAAATTGTATTTCTAATTTTTACAGAATACACATAACTTGGAAACAGAATTATGCTAATTAATTGCTATGCTTGCTTCTACGTTGAGTTTTATGTATAAATGTATGTTATACGTGTGTAAAATACATTTTATTCGGCTCTATAACACGCCGCGGAAGTGTACCAAGGTTTACGTTACACTTACAGCAATGTTCAATCCTGACAGAAAAATAAACACCTGGAAGCCCAAGTGTAATTTATAGCAGCTGGCTGCATTAAGTTCCATCAGCAGAAGGCGCTGTGAAAAAGATTTTTATTTTCTAAACTAGATTAAATAAAAATGACTAATAATTTCTACCTGTTTGAGAGAGCTTGCGATCCCAGCACAGCTATGAAAATATTTAAAACGACTCTGTGAAAAATACTGGTATATTTATCTAATACTTTCAAAGAAATTATTGTAGGACATAATGATTCTGACTCAACTAAAAGCAATGCTTGTTTTGTTATAAACTTAATTTATTTTCTTTGTCAATTATATATGCGTCAATGTAAGTTTTCTAACAAGACACATTCTCTTGTTTTTTTTTTAAGAATTTAAAAAAATATTTAAATACTATTAAAAAAGCTAGAGGAACTCTTTCATTTTGTAATGACTTTGATTTATTTATTTATTTTTATTTTTTTCATGCTTTCGCTTGTATTCTTAACATCTTGATTTCAGTT